>NC_050181.1:11378116-11678116 GCF_008315115.2 Sander lucioperca | reverse complement strand
TGAGCCTTTCCTGGAGCGCTACATATTTGCACACTGTTCCAACAAAAGACCCTCCTCGGTCTCTTTTGGACTGCTGCCTAATTTGTTTTGGGCCTTTGGAAGCAGTTGGGTGTCTCTTTGGGTTCCCAGTGACGTAATGGGCAGTGAGAGCAGTACGGGTCTGGCCGCATGCCAAGTCAACCAGAAGCTGTGGTGTTGCTGCTGTGTGATTGGTCATTGGGGACAGAACTTGGTTGTGCCACACAGAGGCACAGGAGGGAGCACAGGGCAGGAGGATACATTCTTTATTTATTTGTCAGGGAAGCAGAGAGGATGGACAAAGGGCAAAACTGTGAAAATGTGAGGAGGTGGGAGAAGATCATTTCATAATGAGGTGATGAAACTTTGGCTGTAAACAATAAGCTGTCAAGGCTGTGTCATGAGTGTGCCATCATGCTTCCAGAAACCAGTCTCTTGATTTTGGCCGTTGGTTTGTTTACTGGAACTAAGGTCCTTTTTAAATGCTAATGCTCCCTCTCCACATTTTCCGCATGCTATGCAGCTCACTAGTTCAAGCCAGGGAATCGGGGAAACGCATCCTTTTCAACAGATTTCATGAGACAGAACAGCCAGCCTCTTGTGCACACGCCAAACAAGATGGCCCTCTTCCTCCTCCTCCTCCTCCTCCTCCTCTCCCTCCTCCCCCACAGCTTTTTATTTGCTCTCTAACATTTTTCCCCCAGCTCATTCTCTCTGTCTTCATCTCTCTGCTTTTGTAAAAACTGCACATCGTCCTCTACCTCAATGGCTCTACTCTCGATTCATTCCTAAATTGTGTCTCAAATATTCTAGCTGTCCTCTTTTATAATAAAGAAAACAAAACAAAAAAATTGTGCTGACCTGCTTTTTCTGCAAACCTCTTCCTTTGTTCCAGTGGGTCTGAAAGCTGCGAGGAAGAACCAGACCCAGCCAGTCGATTTTGGGATGAACTTTCTCATGTCGGCCTTCCAGAAGATCTTAACGTCCAGTCTCTCTTTGAGTCAGGTAAGACCAATAATCTTTTTACAAAGCATTGATGGCACTTTTAATGGAAAGTTAACATTTTTCATGAATGCATTATCTGTAAAAGCTCAATATGTTGATGCATAATCTGCACCAGATATGAATTAGATTCTAACTTTTTGTTATCACATCCTTAATAAGAAGCACCTTTTATATGTCTTGAAATTTCAGGGCAATGCTGGGCACATCAGAGTTGTGCCTTGTGGTCCGAAGGTGTTTGTGAGGGCGAGGGACAATCTCTGCTTAATGTGGACAGAGCCATTGACTCAGGGAGCACAAAGGTGAGTCAGGGGAGAACATCCATGGACTAATAGGTGTTAACACCATCGTAATGTGTTGGGGCAGCAGGGAGGGACTGCTTCAGTGAGGCACAGCAAAGCTGATGGATCAGACTGGCTGGTAAAGGTCGGCCCGGCAGCGTGGATCTCTCAGCTGTGAAATGGAAAAGGTCACGCCACTCAACAGCGCTGAGCTCTCCTGGCAGCTTAGCTCCTAGTGTTAGCAGTGGCACAGCTCTCCAATTGCGTTTGCTGCCCATTGGACGTGTAGCCCATCAGCAATTCTTGCACTTGATCTCCAGAGTGGCTATTAGTGCACACTCATAGAACTGAGAGGAATAGGGAATGGATGATGTTCTGGCATGAGTGTGATCAGGGGTTTAAACAGAGGTCTTCTCTTTCCCAAAGGGACATTAAAGGATCAAGCACTGTCTTTATATAAGCTAAGTCAGTCATAAAAAATGTTTTGGAGTTTGTTGTTGGCTTGACCATTAATGAATTTAAGTTGTGGATAAAGACATTTTAGACATATTTTGGGATCTCTCTTTCTCTGCAGCACTGTGCATACTGTAAGCGCCTTGGAGCATCCGTCAAGTGCTGTGCTGAAGGATGTGCTCAACTCTACCATTTCCCATGTGCGGGGGCAGCTGGGACCTTTCAGGATATCAGGAGTCTCTCGCTCCTCTGCCCAGAACACATTGAACTGGCCATTCACAAATGTAAGTCAAGTAGTTTTGAATACATACAGCAATAGTAAAATTATTTACTTAAGTGAAAATTAGAAATTTGACAAAATTACATTGTATCAACTGTACTGTCTGATATAAGATTCTCACTGATTTTCCTGACATAAATCCTGTTTCTTTCATTTTTCTGCCCATAGTTGTAGATGATGTACATTGCGCGCTATGTGATAGCCCAGGGGACCTACTGGACCAGCTCTTCTGCACCAGCTGTGGTCAGCATTACCATGGGATGTGCTTGGACATGGCGGTGACCCCTCTAAGGAGGGCAGGTTGGCAGTGCCCCGAGTGCAAAATCTGCCTGACATGCAAGTGAGTCACCTTCCCATTCGCCTAAATAATGTATCTCAGACTGAATGTTTTTGTCCTCTCTATCTTCCTATTCACTTTTCGTGTTACTAACTTTCTCTATAGCTAACATACATGGTGCCTACTGCTGGTTTGTTTACCTCTGTGGTTTGTGAGGAGCTAACTAGATGTTGTACCCTGAAGCTCAGTCTTGTAACTTCTGACCTTATTTTAACAGCACAGGAGCTCTGCTAGCAACCAGGCCTGTTTGCCTTAGGTGAACACTGTCCATTGAGCTGTCTTTTACGTTTTACATAGACATTCTTGTACCCATTTTACGGATTCCTTCAAATTATTAAGGTTTGACAACACAAATCCTTTTGTCATTGCCTGTGCATAAAAATAGCTTTTATTGTGGATGTTATACCAATCTTTAAGCTTACCTGTATTTATAGGGGTATAAATAATTAAAATTCATCCAGTGTTGGTCAGGAAAAGGCCACAACTAATTATTTGTCCTTACTCCTTGCCAACCATACAATTAGAGATGTACACACCAACACATTGTGACACACAGCTATACGCTCTAAGCTACTGTATATCAGCTGGGCTAATACTTTAGCATACTATAATTTCAGCAGGAGCAAGCACTACTTTGTTTGTGTTAACTATAACAATACAGTTTTGCATTTACCCTTCTGATGAACTACAATTAATCATTCCTTTAATAGTTTTGTAAACAATCTATATTTGCCATCTTTAGCAACTATAAAAACATTACATTGCTGGCTATATAACATTATATATTAAAGTTAAACAAAATACTGACATAAATAAATAATAAAACCTTACTAGTTAAATGTATAACAAGGTAAATGAATGTCCTCCACAGGTAATTGCTTTGACTCAGAATGCAACAGATCAGGACAACTTGTTGCATGTCCTCGCCTACTCGGTGCTGAAGGCCTTATCTTGTGCATGTGTTTATCAACAGTGGGTAGTCAGTTAGTGTGCTCAGCCAGTTGTCCAGCTTTTCTGGCAAAAGTAGTATTTTTATTATGAATTACTATTGTATTTTTTGGGTTGTGTGAAAGTACAACATTTAAGTGTTGACAAGAAATGCACTAAAACAAAAAATCTATTTTCTGAAAAATAAGAATAGAGAGCACATATTACATGTAGCTATGGCAGGATAAGGCTGGTTTTCTATTCTGATTAATTAATTAATTCATTAACATGATAACTAATGGAATTGATATTTGCCATAACACTGAGATCCAGTATCAACAGATCACTTCAAACAAAGTCTCAAAAATGTACACCTGATTTTGAAAAATCAAAGGGAAGCAAGTGCTCAACTGTGAACTAAAGCATTATAAAAAAAAAAAAATTTGTTTAGGAAACCTAACTTCATTGATGTGTATCTGCGTAGGTTTTTGCTATTTATGTGCAGTATATCAATGTCCTATGCTGTCCCATTTCACACAACCTTCTCTCTCCCTCTTTGTAGGAACCCAGGAGAGGACACTAAAATGCTGGTGTGTGACATGTGTGACAAAGGCTACCATACCTTCTGTCTACAACCTGCTATAGACACTCTTCCCACCAACGGATGGAGATGTAAGGTAGGAAAGACCTCATGTGATTCTGGATGGCCTAAAATAAGGTTTAATCTGACTGGTATGTAAACATATTTTAGAGTTACTTTACTATTGAAGTGCCAACCTATTGTTTCCCCCAAGTATAATTTTGCAGCAAACTGCAACACAAAATCCCCAATGTGCGTGGGCATTAATATTCAATGGAAAATATTCAAGATATGAATCTTTGCTCTGGCACAGAGTAAAGTGTCTACCACCCATGAGAATATGACTTTTTCGTGGTTTGTATTTGTATTTCCTGTGGTTAAGAAATGACTCACACCAGCTGATCTTTTAAAGGCTTCAGTTCAGCCTCAGTGCCGTAAGATAACACGGTGTGTGTGTGTGTGTGTGTAGATGTGTGTGTAGATGTGTGTATGTTAATCGCACGCATCCCTCAGTGCAGCCCCGCCCATCATCCTCCAGCAGAGTAAATGTTGTGCTTGTCACTCAGGCAGCTGGTTAACACACCAACCAGTTTTCTGCAGTGGTCTGAGAAGGTGGTGGCAATAGAGCCAGAAGGTGATTAAAGGTCTTCACAGTTGGCTTCACTATCTGACTCAGCCCGCCACCAACCCCTGTCCCCACTCACATGGTAGTTTCGTTCTGAGTGCAAATGTCTGACTGAAGTAGCAATCAGTAAAGAATTAGTCTTTTTTTTTTTGTTTCAATGTTCTGTCATGTTCCTCTATCATGTATGAGCACCAGAATGGCAGGCTAAGTTTGAGACAAAGGGCCCTATTTTAACGATCTAAAAAGGGTTCAAAAGGGTTGTACTTAGTGTCTTCATTAATTCATAGGTGTGTTTTGGGCGTAACATGCACTAAACCAATCAGAGTGTCATCTCCCATTCCCTTTAAAAGCCAGGCATGTTTGTACCTTAGCGCATTGCTATTATGATGGCGGATTTGCACCGTAAGACCAGCACGCCCATTGGCGCAAAGATGGGCACAGGTGCATTTGCTGTTTAAACAACGCGGGCGCTGGGCGGGAAATTGACAACTGCGTCGGTCTTTGCGCTGCGCCGGGTGCAAGATAGAGCCCAAAGGCTTACTCAAGCTGAGTGGCTAGCCAGTCTACTAAGCTGCAAAGTCACTAAATTGCCGAGAAAAAGTACGTGCTGGTACACTTTTCCTGAACAAGCTTCATGACCATGTTTTATGGAAAATAGCAAAACAGTTGGAGACAACCTTTGCTATGTAGAATTTCAGTTTTTTCCTCTTACAGTCTTAAATGTCCCTTTTCCAGATCCCAATGAGATTGCTTTAGTATTGAGTGTCTAACAAGCCCTATCCAATATTTGTTTTTATATTTTTGCATTTATAATACAGCTCCATAGAGTATATTTAGCCTAAAGTAGCCCTACCTTAAATTGTATAAACCTATTAAATTATGTTTGAAAGCTGAATATGTTTGCACTTAAGAGGTATATCTGCTGAAATAGAAGCCAAATTCTGTGCAGCTATGTAGCCAGAACCTAATACATTTGATGCCAATGTTTTAAAAGTTTTATTCTTTTTGGCATTTATTAAAAACCGGTTAGTCTAGATGATCTGTCTGATTAGAAAACTGCCTTGTAAATCCATTTCATCAGGGCCTAAAAATATTGATGTTATTTTTTCAGTCATATTCCCCAGCTCTACCTCATACGTTTAGCTGGAAAAGAGTTACGGTCTTAAAGATACTCCCATTCGCTGTGGGCCTGGACAGATTCCATGCTTGTATTCACTGTATTCTAATCGTATTGAGACTGAGAGACATATTACTCCTATTGCTCCTCAGAACTGTAGAGTATGCATCCAGTGTGGAACACGAACCAGCGTGCAATGGCACCACACCAGCTTGCTGTGTGAGAACTGCGTCCAAAACCAGGACCCCGCTCTGTGCTGTTCTATGTGTGCCTGCATCCTGGACCCTGAGCATCACAAAGACTTAGTCTTCTGCCAGACTTGTAAGAGGTAAGGAGCATTTGTCTTTAACTTAAATACTTAAACCGCAACACTTTTTGTCCTTGTTTTATTCCTGTAGCAATTGTATGTTCCCTGGTAACAGTAAGGAAACACTAGTAAAACCTCAGTAATAAATATGTCACATTTTAATATTTCACAGAGATCCCTGTCGAACAATCCCTTAAAATTCCTTTGCCCTCCTTTCAGATGGCTACACCTGGAGTGCGAGCGTCAGAACTCAGGCCAAGCAGAAATCCACCCCAGAGAGGACTATGTTTGTTCCAACTGCAAGTCTCCTGCTGCAGAGCAGGCGCTACAGGCAGAGGATATGGACACCGGCCCAGAGCTCAGTCCTCAGCCAGCCTCCATGCACACAGACTCTGAGACTGGTCTACAGCTGGCTCAAAAGCACACGGACCTAGAACCTGGCACTCATCGGCCTCCTGAAATGCACAATGACCCCAAACCGGAATTACTTGCTGTTCCATTGCACTCGGATCCAGAGCCTGTTCAGGCTACCGTCCAGGAGGAGATGCTGGCCACGTCAGCCCAGAAGCCTGGTGGGTCTTTGTTCCAAAAAGGTTAGATTAAACACAGGAAGATAACTGCTCTGACTTCTTTCCTTGTTTTATCTTTAAATCTTGAAATCTTTATTTCCCTCAATTTTGATTATACAAAATCATACACACAAGCACCAGGTCATACAATTTAAAAAATGAAAGGGAATCTTTGTAGTTGAGGGTTCATTCACTCAGCCTCTAGCCATGCAGAAGCAGTTTAAAGTCTGGGCCCTGCAACATGAAATTGGGCTGTAGTGTCAGTACTAATGAAGTTTTGAAAGTCTGAGTTGTTGGCAGATGAAAGCATTAGGAGTTGTTTGGGCTAAGAACAGAGTGAAACACTCTGTCTTTTATGTGGATGATTTTCTCAGGACTCCCCAATAACCAGATGGCGTCCTACTAGTGACAGATTAAAGAGACTCTTTTGTCTTTGTAACTCTGTGTTTTGAAAATTAGAAGTACTTTGTTTCTCCCTCCTGTCTCCTGAGGCTGTAGCTTGTGCTGTCAGTCTATATAAATGAGAAATTGATACGTGAGAGTGCTTTTTTTCCTTTTTCTTTTTTCTTTAATGTAGGGGTGGCACGGTTCATGAAAAAAACATCCGAACCGTTCGGTCCGCTTGTCTCGGTTCAGAGCGTGATGTAGCCTCGTGCCCGTCAGGTGCCCGCATGTGACCTCAGACAGTGTGTTTCCCTTTCACGCGAAAGAAGAGGTGTGGACAAGCTACCAACAAAATGTACAGCGAAAGACCGTGCAAAACATTTTAGACCGTCCTGCCAACCTGTATATATTTTAACATCAACGTACGCTGCGTTTTTTTCACTCTAAAGCCGCTGAAGCGGCTGCTGTTTCAATCCTGTCGGCTCTCTGCAGCGGGCGGGGGTGCTGCTCAGTTCCCCCCGCGACTGACACGCGCGCACACACAAACACACACAATCACACACGGTGGATGCAGGAAAAAATGGAGATGAGACGTACAGGATGACCTAAATTGAGGACAGCTACGCTCGTTATTGTAAGTGCAATGATAAGTTAAGGTCCAATAAGTACTTTATCAAACCGTATGAATGTGTGTCCCAGCCCAGGCCAGGATAGGAAATGAACTAACAATGTAAAGATCAACAAGCCACTGACATACATGTTCAAATTTGATTCATTCATAAATTACTAATTTTTGTCTTAAATCCACCAGCCATTTTCATATTATACCAACATTTGCAGCACCCTGAGCCTTTTTGGTAAGGTTACTAGGAAAACTCAGCCTAGAGTAATTTTATTCTCCCCAAAACAAGTTTCCTTTTTTATTTTTAAAGTACTATACAAAAGAAAATCGAAACTTTTTTATGTTTAACATATTCTGACTTATTCAAAAGACGGAGCTTTAAGAGTTCCTCTCTTTTTCTTTTAAAGGATACAATTTTTGTAAGAGCTACACTGAAGTTGGCAGTTTGATAAATGCAAGTTATTTCAATTGATATTCTGTAATATTTCAATCTTTGTGTGCTAAAAAGGCAGATAAGTTCCTGTAGATGGCAATACACATTCTCTTTTTTTTTTTGCCAAATAAATGAAAAGCTTGTTGAAATCATCAATGTCTTCCCTCTTGCTGTATCAAAATCTCACCTAGCTTTCCTCAGAGATGGTCCCAGTAATTAGCTTAAAGTCAAGTCAAATTCAGTTTGTGCATGATTACATGATATAACTATTTTTTAATACTGTATCCTATATTGTGGATAATTAAGCTAAATATCATATGCTGAAGTATATTTCCGGAGTGTTAAAGATTAAAAGAAAAAATAACAAGAACCGTACAGAGCCGAAAACCGTGACCCTAAAACCGTGATACGAACCGAACCGTGGGTTTTGTGAACTGTGTCCCCCCTACTTTAATGCGTAGTTAAGTAAAACTACATAGTGCAACGGCAGTGATGGGCACTTGAGTCGGCTGCTCACACTGCTAATCACCCTTAAATTTGACTTGGAGTTGTGTGTGACAGTTATAACCAATATGGAGACTTGTGACCTGACTCAAACTCCAACCCAAAGGTTTTTTGAGCTTATCTAGCTAGATGTTATTTAGTAGAAGAAGCACCATAGTAAAACCCTTCCTTAGCAACATCGGTGATTCATTGTGGTGCAAGCTGTACCAACACCTTGAGTTATGTAGTACGTGATGCTGGTATCTGCCTGTATGAAGCTTACGGCTGCTTCTCCACTCCATGTGAGTTCTGCCAGCAGTGGAGTGGAGTATCAGGAAAAATAAGGGTGAGCTGGGGAGTGCCAGTGGTACCTATGTTGCCCACTCTGTCTAGACAGCAGACTCCACTGGCAGGAGAGACTAGCTAGAAGTAGCACGATGGTGATGATATTAGATCCCCTGTCTGCAAACCTGCCTTGGAGCTACACTTGCTCATTCATGACTGCTCACACAGTTTGCTTGCTCCGCATGCACATGTGCTCT
This sequence comes from Sander lucioperca, assembly GCF_008315115.2. Taxonomy (NCBI): domain Eukaryota; kingdom Metazoa; phylum Chordata; class Actinopteri; order Perciformes; family Percidae; genus Sander; species Sander lucioperca. The sequence goes on along the minus strand of NC_050181.1, from coordinate 11,669,156 downwards.
CACTTTACTACTTACTTTACTAGCTTTTTCCTGTGGTCATGAGCCGCTTCATCGTTGCATTTAGCTGGCAAGGCGTTGCTTCCCCCACTGTAGTTTTAAAGACGTGATTTGTGTATTGATGTAAGAGAAGCTTTAGGAGGTTTATGTTCAGCACCTCAAAATGAGACAGATTTGACCAGTTTTTTTTTTTTCTTCAATACACATTTCATAATGCTCTCTACTCTCTGGGATTTTGGGTTGACGCCTATTAGACTAATGTTTAAAATTTTACTTTCTTTTTTTGCAGTGTATTTGATATCTCTGCCCCAAATAAGAGTAGGAAATGTAATTGAAATTTACTTAAATATTTGTGGATTTCTTTTACTTACTTTTTAACTTTGTTATGTGAGATAATGACTATGCTGCCAACCATGTGCACATGTAATGTAATTAAAGTCCTTAACCAGAGCTGTTGATCACCTGCCAGGATTCTCCACCACTCATGGTTTAACAGCAGGCTTACTGTGACTCAACTGACAGATGCTGTTAGATCCATTCCTTGACTGCAAGTTAGACCTGACTTATGGCCTCTGCTGCATACAAAGCCGTGTATTTATCTTAACCATCACCTTATTCACTGTAGGAGATATAGGAAGCAGGGTGTTAATATGAATGAGAATGTGTGTTCAGCTTGGTCAATAGTTGAAGGCTGGAGATGGTTGGAGGCCCATCTCCTAATTGACTTTCTGGCATCGGCACCGGATGAGCACCTGCAAGCTGCACAGTCATGAGCCCAGAGCACACAGACCCTGGGATGTTGGTTGTCATGGTTACTCCCTTCCCTGGCAGAGATGCTTAGCAGGTGCATGTGTGTGTCAGGATCAGTGTGACATGGGAACTTGTGGATTGAAATAGTGGGTGCCTCGTTAAGACTAGGCTATCTGTACGGTCAGAGGCTGTCTGGCAGAATATTGGCTCGATGTGTGGATGCCTGATAGCCAGGAATGACTAGTTCTATTCATACCAGACTAGTCAAATGCATTGATGTTTAAATACAAAATCAAATGGAGAGTCAGGATAGGAGACACTACAAAACCAAATGGAGAGAGAGGGTAGAAGACACTAGATTAATACTAAAATAGTGTATGAAGCATATAAAGGCTTGCCATGTTGTCTTTATATGCATTGTGACTGCTTACTTGAAAGCCACTCCTTTTCAGTAACAGTCCGTCAAATCCTTTTTAAGGCTCATGCAACATGACATAATGTTAAATCCACATATAATGTATATTGAACCATAAAGAATTCCCTTTTCCATTTGTTGGCTGAAGAGATAATTGGTGATCTGCAACACAAGGTTTTAGTGGTTCAGTGGTTTTTCTAAAGGGAGAAGACTTTCATCAACTTGGGGATTCCCATTATTGTATAGTCGTGTTGGTTTTACCATTTAGATTTGAAATAATGGGCGGATAGTATTGATGCAAGCAGAAATGTCTCTTTCTCTCAATCAGTTTGACTGCCGGGTATCCAAGCCCAATATTTTCCCATGGTCCATTTTCTTTATTCCCTTACCACTTTATATTTAATGTGTTCATAATCTCTCCAGACTATTAGTTCTCTCTATTAATGAACAAATATCCATTTCTTTCTATAAAATATTTTATAATCAATCTTCTCTCTTTTAGAAGTCTCAGTGGATGCAGATGTTGTAGAGAAACAGGTTACTGAACCTTCTGTCAAGAAAATCCTAGCAGAATTCAAATTAGGTTTGTACACTATCTAATCTGCATTGTGGAACTTCATATTGATTTGCATTATTGCAACCGTGATTGTTGTGGTAAAGTTTGTGTTGGTGTGAATAAACTGTGAGCTAGGGGTGCACAATATATCGACTCAATATCGTTATCGCGATATCACGTTGCGCGATATTATACCGAAAGTCTCGCGATAATTACGCGATATTTTGTTTGCGTTGCATCCCGCCCGACATGTACCCAAAGAGTATAGAAGCAACAAGAGGAGAAACTCAATAGAACGTTGTGTTACATTCAGTCCAAGATGGCGAAGCTGCAGTTCCATTGAGTTTCTCCTCTTGTTACGTCTATACTCTTTGATGCACCTCTCCAAAAATACACATCACTTGGTAGCGTTGTATTTCCCCCGACTCATTTCCTGGTTCTCCTTCTCCATAAACAACATGAAATCAAGGAGAGGGTTAACTTTGCCTAGCCTACCCCTGGTTGCTTGGCAACAGTAAACAGAAATTCTCCGGTGCTACCTTAAACCACGTCTTAAAAGTTACTTCAGAGGTATTGTTAAGTCACAAGAACGATGTTTTTGGATTTAAAAGTATTTATTTCTCGATAAAAGTAACACAATATATGAGATTAAATGCCAAACATATCAGATATATACATAAATACGATGTCCTGAAGCGTTGTCCGCCATCTTGAATTATTTTCTTCGACTTGAGCCACTGACATACGTCACGCTGCCCTCACGCTGCCTTCACTCTGATTGGGAAACGGCCACTCCCATTGAAAATGAATGGTAGCTGTCTCTTGTAGCTAATGTGACTGTAGGGTAATGCCTCCTCCTCGGTAGCTTGGAAATACTTTGGTTTTAAGCCAACAGATGTGCATTGCATTGTTTTTCATACTGTAGTCGTGTATATACAACCAGTACAACATGTCCTGTTCTATAGACATGCTCTTTATTTATTTATTTTATACTGTCCAAGCAGTAAAACATGTCCTGTTCTGTAGACACATGTTGGACCAGTCCAATATGACTGTCAGTTGAAATAAACCTTGTGTTGTAAGAAAACTTGTTTTATTTGTTATAAATCTATTTTGATGCGTTTTCCCATAACTTTGGTAATTTTACATATATTTAAAAATATCGAAATTAATATCGATATCGCAATATTCATTATCGATATCGCAATATCAAATTTTTTTCAATATCGTGCACCCCTACTGTGAGCATAACAACTGTTAAAATGCTGTGTAAACATTGTTTACAGGTATATTAGACAAGGCCCCTGACATGGAGTCTCCCCACCACATCCACGTCATTTACATAAATCGCTTTTACATACTATTTCTTTAGTAATGTTGATTACTTGAAACATTATCATAACATTGTATTGGTTTACACTTTTATTTTTCTTCATGTGTTAATGTGCATGATGTAAAGCTATCCAAATATGTTCTTCTCACCACTGTGTATTTCCTCCTACAGAAACAAAACCAGCAGCAAGAGCCCAGCTTACAACTACAGAGAGTCCTGCGTGTTCAGCGACTCCCAGCCAGGAGTCTGAGTTTTTTCCAGCCCAGTTTTCTATGGAGGCACTACAGACACAGGATACCACATTACAAATCAAACCAGCAAAGACGGAGGCCTGCCCCGAGCAGGGCATGGCCAACCCCAGCACAAAGGATTTTAAGGCCATCATCTCAACCACCAAAGAACCAAGTACTGCATCAGTACCTTTCACGGACCAACCAATGGAAGTCTCACTACCCCAGCCTTTGAGTATGGATGTAGTCAGGGCTTCATTCTTGGAAACTGCTCCAGAAGAACTTAACAATGAGAGGATGGAGGGTATTTTTCACAGGAACCTGGCAGAGACCATTAAGCCCTCAGCCTCTAGTACATCAGAGGACATGTACACTACACAAGAGAGCAAGCCCAATCTGTCAATTCCCAGCCTACCTTCAGAGGAGAAACCACTCAAGACATCTGTGGAAAGGTTGGCAGAAATGGTTTCCTCTCCTTCCCACTCCTCCCCTCTGGGCAGAGGGACATCTCCCAGAGAACTATCCCAGACCCAGATCCTACCTTCACTGGGTGACTACAGCTGTGTAATACCCACCACCACCCTTATACCACTCACCCCTAAGATTGGCATGGGAAAGCCAGCCATCACCAAGAGGAAATTTTCTCCTGGGAGGCCACGAGTAAAACAGGTAGGAAACTGACTATCATGTCACAGAAGACCACTGATTGGTTTCTGGCTCATTCTGTCTTACTCACTGCCCCAGCCCAAGTAATATACCCCTGGAGTCTAGGCTAATATATGGTGCTCATACTTTATATACTCCTAAATGACCTGTGTGTAAGTGTCCTGTGGGCTATGCTCTATGAAGGTAGATTAGGTTTTTTGGTGGGTTGGTTGAAGAGACTTATATGGTTTAGGATATGTTCTTCAGTAATGTTTTCAAATGTTTTCTCAGTCAAGTTATACCTTGCAGGACATCATGCAAGCATAGAGGAGGACAGCGTGGCGAGTGATGCTTTTTCTCAACTCATTGTGCCCTTTCACATGTTTTTGCACCACATGAGCAGTTAGTCACAGTGTTTAAGCCAAGCTCAGTTGAAGTATTAATTATTGCCAGTGGGAATTATGTTTTTTTTTTTTTTTTTATGGCTAAAACACCTTTTCCTGAGAGTCCTCACCTTATTCCACCTCAGTTGCATTTTCATCCGTCACTGTTCATTTTTACATTAAAAACATGTGCCACTGTATTTTCCCATTTAGGAAGCATTCATCATGTCACAAATTTCCGTGACCATTACCATGTCCTACATGTAATATCTCCCTATTACACCATCAACTGCAGTGGGTCACTAGTGACTGAAAAAGCGTTTAATCTTCTAATATTAGTGTCCCAGTGTCATTAAAACAAATAAATTATAATAGAAATGTAGACTCTCGTAGACAAATAATAATGGGAGTTGAATCACACCCTTGGCTATAATATATTATGAATGATGCTGGTGAGGGTAGATTCATTTAGTTAGCAAAATGTGTTTTTCCCCCCAGATATATCCCATCTCTTAAATAAACATTATATGGCTCAAACTAATTTGTTACACAAGGCCTGGGGAGATCTATTCCAGAAATTTGAAAGTTGCTCCTCTTTAGTCCAATGTGCTTTTTGTCTGATGTGCTCATGTGCTGCTGTGCTGACGCAATTCCCCTTGTTTTGTCAACATGCCAAACATACACGGTTGTCATGACGAGAGGTTGCAGGGCTTCTTTCCTGCTGTATGATGCCCTGGCAAATTATGCTGTGTAAAACGCAACTAACACAATTGTGCTCCACAGTTTTGCATTTTCAAAGAGTCTATTAGAAATATTCCTCTTAAACTCATATGCATGAGAACTCTTAAGGATTGGCTTTAACACAGACTGTAACCTAATAACTTCTCCTGTTAATATTTTGGCACATCAGATGCTTTCTAATACTGTAGCTCTGCATAGATGGATGTGTATTGGGTAGTTCCCAATAGGCCACATTAGAAGCTCACTACATCTCTCTAACATCTTTCTTTATATGTTTTGTTTCTTTGCTGGCTTTGTTTTTAAGTTGCTGCATTTTGTCGCCCTCCTCCCTCCCTCTCTCTCACTCTCTCACCCGCCCCCCTTACCTTAGGGTGCATGGAGCCCCCATAGCAGTGTGAGCTCCCCCTTGTCCTGGTCGCCAGACCAGACAGAGGGGTGGGACGTCCCAAAGACCAGGCAGTCCTCTGGCAGCCCCGGCTGGAGCATCAGAGTGGTAAATACTGTGGCTCACCAGAGACAGCAGGGCAGCAGCTGCCCTCTGTTAGCCCTCTGTTTACCCTAGTGACGCACACTCCCCGAGTGTTCCTCAATGTCACTGTGATTTATATCGTAGCCTACTCTAACAATTACCACCACCTTACAGTGAGAAGAGGAGATTCATAGACCAATGGCTGAGCTAATTACTTTATGAAGTGGAACTAAAAGATACGGTTTTATTGAAAATGGGTTTTGCTGGCTTTGCTGTTGAATTGAGAGATCAAGGGTATGGTGTAATAAGACCTTCCACAGTCTAAATATTTGGCTAATCATTTTTAGTAATGTATGAATCTGTCCCGTTTCCTCTTTGTCAGCCACGCTTGGCTGTGTTCTCTTCTTATTCAGAGACCTGTTCAAGTAGTTATTTATATATTTTTTCTTCTTTGATTTTGACTTTGTCAAAAGTCTGTGGCAGTTGGCTGCCATGGTGACAGTTGTTACTCTTTGCAAGGCTGGGTGAGGGTTAATTTGTGCACTGTGGCAGGGGTCTGGTCCAGGTTAAACACCGTTGAACAGTGTGTCTGTCAGAAAGCACAGTGCGTGGGAGGGGCCTCGGTTTGGGATTGGTGTCAAATGTGGGGTGACTGGGAAAGGATTTTGGGGGCAGGAGCTGGAAGATTCAGACTTAAGTTTGACAGTCATGATAAGACAGAGGTCTCCTGTCAGAAATGTGCCAAAGGCACAGTGGATCTTGCATTGCTAGAACAACAGCTCAGAGGCCTTTTCTCAACTCTCTCACTTGCTGGCTGTCTGGCAGAAATTGTGGTGTACCTCTCAGATAACAGTAATTAATCACATTGATTATTTTTCTTCTTGAGCATTTGGATGATGTTCAAATGCTAAAGATTTTTTTATATACTGTGTGTGTGTGTGTGTGTATGTATATATATATATATATATATATATATATATATATATATATATATATACATTAAAATTTCTGATGTACTCCTTTTAAAATGAACAGGTCTTACATATAAATACTTGAATTTATTAAGTAAATCACCTATCATGCAGAACTGGATGAACAGTGATGTTCCTGTTGTGCAGTCACAAATATTTGTCTGTGCACTGAGCAAACTATGACTTAATGATTCAGTGTGCGCAAGAAAAACAAGCTTTTACAAACGATTTTCAGTTGGGGAAGTGGTTATTGTCACTGTGTTCCCGTACAATATGTCTATATTGACTCTTTAGGTGCCGTACTACACATTTTCAGATTTTTGTCTTTTCTCCATAGGGTCGAGGCTCAGGCTTCCCTGGGAGGAGGAGGCCCAGAGGGGCTGGTCTGTCAGGTAGAGCTGGACGTGGCAGGGCCAGAGGCAAGAATGGAGTTATTCCCGGCATGAACCCTGGGGTATGTGCTGTCAGCTGGGTAACATCGTGACATCTCTGGCAAATGTTGCACTATTTAAAAAGCAGTGTTTGTTTTCCCTCCAGCTGAAGACAGGGATGATATATTGTAAGCAGCATTAATGTTACAGATGGAGTTAACCATTTGCTAGTTGCCTTTTATTGTAAAGACTGCCCCAAATGATGACTCAGCAGTTGTGAATAATATATAGTAATAGCGGATAGTAACTATTCTTCTCATAACTGTGAATCTTGATAGTGGAAAATGATGATACTGCCTATGTCATCACACTATGTTATGTTGTTTATTTTGTATATTTTTCCCTGATATGCAGGTCACCACAATAGAAACACCATACCCAGTCAAGGAGGAGGAAGAGAATGCCATGCATAACACAGTGGTCATATTCTCCAGCAATGACAGTTTCACACTAAAACAGGTTTTTGTTTTTAATACTTGAGTTGCTGATGTATTCATTTTGAATCCTCATCCATGAATTTCTCCATTCACTTAAGATGGCCTGAAATTAAATCTGTGCTTAAAGACCTCTCCCACTGGAGATCATTAATTCTTGTAGAGATACTGCCAAATGCCTGCAGGAAATGCAGTTGATTATGTAAAGCAGGATCATATTCAAATTTTATTGTTTCTCACTTTCTGTCTTCGATATTCCTGTATTCAATTTAATTCTGTAAAGAATACCTGACTGGCAGCTAGAGCTGGGCGATATGGAGAAAATCAATTATCACGATATTTTTGACCAAATACCTCGATATCGATACCGCAACGATATTGTACTGTTGACTATTGGTGCTTTCACTAAATATTTAAACAATGAGATTTTTGATAAATAATCATTAATAATGTGGATATAATGACTAAGTGGGAAAAGGCAAATAATAGAACAGTTACAACAGTCTGGTAAGTTCAGAAAATGACATCACTTTACTGTAATGCAGCCTTTTAAACCAGGAAAAGACAACACTTAAGCCATATTACGATATTACGATATCTAAAATCTAAGACGATATCTAGTCTCATATCACGATGTCGATATAATAGATATATTGCCCAGCTCTACTGGCAGCTACCGTCCAACATCCATCAACGTTTTAGAGACAGCAGTAACTATAAAGTTAGCAGTGTGGGAGAGTAATTCAGATGTTAAAATCCTTTAGTGTTAGATAACTATTCATATAAAATGACTAAGCAATTAAACAATACAGATGAGGTGCTGCTTATCAAGGCACCAACCCCTGAATGGCTCAAGTGAAACCGATCAGCGCTTAAAAGACTGTTCTGTCTAGCTCTCAGCTGTGAATGCAGGCTGAAATGGGCTCACTCAATCATTCTGGTTAAAAAAGGTCTTTAAAGGCCAATGTTTCCAACAATGTATTCCTATTACATTGCTTTTCAGTATGTTTTTTGCACAACTCTATTAGAGGATAGAGGACAAGTGCAAGTTCTTATTGACAGTGCTGCTTTAGGGTGAAGAAAGCATTTTCATTCATTCATTCAACATACTGATAATGACTTACAGCTTAAATGACTTAAATTACTTACAGCGGCAGTGACGTTGAATGAATATGCAGAATATATTGATAACTATGTGATTGGGTGGTGAAAAGCACTGAAACTGACACTAGCGGACTAGTTTCTTTATTTTGTCTTTTAAACAAGGAAGTTATATTAACTGGGTAAATAGGAATTACAAAAATGGGACTCTAGCTTTTGAATTTCAGCGTCTGAACTGAACTGCCTTAGAGAAATGGTGTAATGATGTCTTATTTCCTTTTAGGACATGTGTGTGGTGTGTGGGAGTTTTGGCCTTGGTGCAGAGGGCCGTCTTTTGGCCTGTGCTCAATGTGGCCAGTGCTACCATCCATTCTGTGTTGGCATTAAGGTACATTTACTATTGAGCTTGTACACTGCATAAACATTATACTACAAGTACATAGCAGAAATACCATCTTATCATACACTGGCCTACATATGAATGTCTCATCGTTGCTTTCACAGATCACCAAGGTGGTGCTGAGTAAAGGCTGGCGTTGTCTAGAGTGCACAGTGTGCGAGGCCTGTGGCCAGGCCACAGATCCTGGCCGCTTGCTACTGTGTGATGACTGTGACATTAGCTATCACACCTACTGCCTGGACCCTCCACTGCAGAACGTGCCCAAGGACAGCTGGAAGTGCAAATGGTGAGTGATGTGATCGTCTCAGCCAAATTAGCTTCAAACAGGCATCATTTAAATTACAATTGAATTTGTGTTAAGTTTAGTAGCATGAAGCATGTAAAGCATGAAAGAATTGTACATATTAAACACTCTGTTTAATATAAACAACTGTTTGTTGTTATAGTAAGCAGTTCAGGCCATATCAATAAATATAAGTACATCTGCACTGTCTTTCAACTATACAAAGCCATGTAAAGGGAATGTCTTAAATATTTCAGTGGAGATAATTTAAGATTCTAAAAATTACAAATGAAAAGCAAAAAATGTCATATTTGCAGCACGTTGACAGTGAAGTGAGTAGGAAGGGTTTTTGCTTTACAGTTAATCTACATCTGCGTTATTCTCTTTGAGGTAACCTGGGTAGAATGACCTCTGTCGTCCCTGCTGTCTCCTGCAGGTGTGTGTCCTGTACCCAGTGTGGTGCCACTACCCCAGGCCTAAGGTGTGAGTGGCAGAATAATTATACCCAGTGTGCCCCTTGTGCCAGCCTTGCAACATGCCCCATCTGCCTGTTGGACTACAGTGAAGGCACCATAATTGTGCAGTGCCGGCAATGTGACAGGTATGCAGTGTTTCTACAATACCTCAGCTCAGGAGAACTTTTTTTAACTAGTCTTTTTTTTTTTTTTTTTTTTAACATAGTTGGTTCTTATCTTAACCTTCTCTTCTATCCACAGATGGTTCCATGCGTCTTGTCAGGGTCTCCATTCAGACGAAGACGTCGAAAAAGTTGTAGACAGTAGCTTCGACTGCACAATGTGCCGAGCTTTCAAAGCCACTAAAGGTGAGAGCATAGTATTCTGGATTAATGAAAATAGTCTTGACGGTGGTCCAGAGGGATCGAAACGTTAGTTTCTTCAATAAATGGCGATGCTGTAGCAAGAGCAGAGTGCAGGAATTTTCTTTTTTGAAGCATAGTATTCCTCTTTGTGTGTGTCTGCTGTAAGTGAATAGACTCAACTATTGACATCCTCCCGTTTCTGCTGTTTGTTTTCCATGGCTTTTGTCTTATGCTGCTGCAGTTGTGACCAAGGCCAGAGACGCCATTGAGCCTGTACTTATGACGCAGATTGTCACAAAGGCTAAAGAAATGGGTAAGTTCAGAGCTTCAAAATCGATGGGATTACAAATGGCAACATAAAGAAAATGTTTCTCTCTACAAGATGGTCATTTGACTTTAGTTTATACAGTACATGCTCATTCTAGCCATGTTTGTTTTTGGTCTTTTCAGATCTGTCGAGGACCTACACCCAGGATGGTGTTTGTTTGACAGAGTCAGGGCTTTGCCAGCTCCAGAGCTTGTCTGCTACAGCGTCACGGCGCAGGAAACCCAAGCCGAAGCTAAAGCTGAAGATCATTAACCAGAACAGTGTGGCAGTGCTTCAGGCTCCCGTAGACCCCCTCTCAGAGCACTCTCGTGATGAAGACATAGAGGACAACAGAGGTACTTCTCTCACAAGCTTCTTCTTTCATCTCAGACTGCTAACTAGAGGCCTTCAGTACAATAGTGTGGCTTTTTTTGTTTGTGTCGTGTTTTGCTGGAGCGCAGCAAGGTGAGGACAGCCCTATAAACACGAAAGTCTCTCACTGACTGAGTGAGTGATGAAGTTACACCATTGGTCAGTCGAGTGTTGGTGTTTCGTGTTTCCACTGGTAACGTCTTTGACTCCACGATCAATTATCACTTCATTAATACATAGGTGGTGGTTGTTGTTTCTGCAAATCCTATATTTGTAGGGGGTTGACACAGTTCGACGTACATGTTATAAGAGTAGCATAGCTGCTTTTAGGAATAGCTGCGAAGTGTGTGCGTAGTGAGTGTGTGGTCGAGAGAGAGAGAGAGAGAGTGGCGGTGCATGCGCTCAGAGCAGACAGCTGTTGGCGATCGGAACAGAAGAAATTAGCAGTAAAGTTGTCAAACGGTAGTAAATGTACAGTGGTTTCAGTTCCTCAAGACCCAAGTTAAGTAAAGAAAATCTCCACTGTACCTCCCTACCACAGTCTAGAAGCTGAAGCGGGAAAGTTATCTTGCTATGTTTCAACATTTGAGGCTGTGTGCATGTCGCATACCATTGCCTGTCCACTGTGCGTTGGCAAGTAACTGAAATAGAACAATACCACATTAGACGAGTAATCCAGAACCACAAATTGTTGAAAATAGCATGTTTATATAGTTGAATTTATGAAATTAAAGCAGTCCTCAATTATTTGACTCAAACATGGCTTAACAGTCATATCATATGCTACTTTAGTACACTTTAAGAACAAATATTAGTGCGATCTCTCAGAAAATTAACACATGAACATTTAATATCCAGGAATTCACATTATAGACACTGCTGACTGTACTGTACCTGTAACAGTTTGGCCACACTTTGAACATACACAGCCCAGCCATATACCAGGTCTCCACCTAGTCTTGTTTTCTCCCAGTTTGACTTTTAATGCTTTTCAAACCTTATACAGCTGTACAGTTAACACTTAGAATTACTAAAGCTGATCCAATTCTGCAATGTTTGAGAGTTAGCTCTGCATTAACAGAATGTAGCCTGCATCACAGATTCCTTTTAATGTGCCCCATCAATATTTTTCTGTATTTTCCTGTTGTGTTGCTTTGTTTAATAACTGTAGAGATTGAAGTCTGGAAGTGTTATGGTGTAGCCTGGTTGACACCAGACCCTTCTCAGTTGTAACTGAGAGTGGGTCTGGGGAAGGTTCATTGACAGTTCATTTCCAAAGGGGCGTCACCAACGGATGCCGCTCAAATGCCTCTGGGCGCATTGGATAGTCCAACCAATCAGACCAACGATCCTGGTGACGCTGCGCTTCGGTAGCCATCATGTTGAATGTAAACAAAAAGCTGCTCGCCGTCGCTGAGCTATCGTCGTTGCGTAAAGCCCGCCTCAGCGGTTGTGATTGGTGCCTCGATTTTGGGGACATTGGAAATGGGTTTGAATGGGCTCTTCGCCAGACTGACTTGCAGAGCAAATCTCAAATTTGCCGGAAGTTCGTCAGGGTTTACCCAGGCTAGTTATGGTGGGAAGTTTTGGACAAGATATATAGACTGATATACACAGCATGGACGAATACTGATGAGATTTGCTCACTGCAGCATGTTTGCTGATATTTTCTGTCAGCGTAAATATTATTTGTTGAAACTATTAAAAGCTAGTCGCTCTTATTTTGCTGTGCTTCACGACTACAGTTCAATGTTTCATAAAATGCTTCATATAATCAATACCAATTAATTGGTACGATCCAGATGATCGGCTCGGGATACCCCTTATTAATAGTAATACAATTAGTTTACCCATTATTTAAACATATGCAATTATTTCTCTAGTCAGTGTTTAAAAAACATAACTGGCCATTAAAAAAGAAAAGAAAATGAAGGTCCTTAGTAATGGAACTGGGGAACTTAACTTCAATCAGGCTAATGTCCTGCCACTGAGTGCAGTTCAGATAGAATTGACCCTGGTGGCTGTGTTGAGGGGCCCGGCTGGGGTGTTCTCTGCCGCAGGGCTGTCACTCATCATCAGTGCTCTCTCCCTCTTGCAGAGGTGGAGCTCCTAGATTGTGAGGCGAAGTCTGACTCGAGTCTGGAGCGAGAGCCAGCAGAAGACGACTCCAAGGGGGCCGACGGCGGCAAGAAGAGGAAAAGGAAACCGTACCGGCCGGGTAGGGCACCTGATTGAAGGAGACAGCTCCTCTGAAGCGTAAAATGGTGCAGTACATGCCCGACGTTGTAGCTGTAGCAAAGCACTGCCATCTCAGGGCCTCTGATGTACACAGGGCTCTATCTAGTGTTTCTGAGCCTTCATGCTGAACACACTGGACAATTAATAGAACCATCCATACAATCAAAGTCAATATATCTCAAATCACCTCCATGATTGTAATGAAAATTGTTTTTTGTGAGTATATCTGGATTGATTAATTGCTAATAAATGAATAACCTCTCCTTTCAAGGCATTGGTGGGTTCATGGTCCGCCAGAGGAGTCGTCCAGGTCAAGGTCCAGGCAAAGCCAAACGAGCCATCTGCAGAAAGGATTCCACTGGCTCTGTGTCAGAGAATCCCTTTGGAAAAGATGAGGGTCTGTACACCTTTACTTTCTACACACATCTGTATTATAATAGATTTTCCTCTGAACTGTCAATTTATGTTTGTATGTGATTTATGTGTGTCACTATTCTCTTTTTTTTTGTAGGATGGACAGAGGCTCTGCCTGACACCCCTGTGGATGAGATGCCCCCTGGACCAGAGGTCCCAGAAAAAATAAAGAAACGCTACCGAAAGAAGAAAACAAAACTGGAGGAAGCTTTTCCTGCCTACCTGCAGGTCTGTCACCTTTGATAGCACACTCTTACTTCTAATACTGTGTACAAACATAATGGGCATATAATATGACATTTAATATCAGTGTATAACCACTATATAACCATAAAGAGTAAACCACTATACAACCATTGTTGGGGTATTGTAATGCTGATCAATGTGTAGAAAAAAGTAACTAAGTAAAGTATCTAGAAATAACTGGCTTCAATAATAATCAACTTTTTATTCATTTTATTCAGCTCATTTAGCCAACACATATACCATATTTTAACCATTTCATATTCTAAAAGGCACCTTTCATGAGAGAAAATATTGCGTTAGTTAAAACATCTAATTTCATCAGTTGATTGCAAATCTATTTTTGTTTTATTGTTATGCAAGCCTCCTGTTCATATGCACAGATTGTCTGGTCTTGTCATGCCATATCTTCATAAAATACCTTTTATCTCACCCTTGGGAAGGTTGGGAATCCAAAGTACATTGCCTGGAAACCACTTACAGAACCCTTCTGTGAGCTTTTTTGAAAGAGGAACAGCCTAAAGGAACTCACTGTAGAAGATACTCGTCTCTGATCGTGCTTTTCAAATGGCTCCTGTCTGTGTTGTAAATTGACATACAAAAGCTTAACCGGAGATGGCTCCCTGTCTCTAGCCAGTATCTCGGTGTCACCTTTTGTTGGCCAAAACATAGATGTGTGATGTGCATTAAGACACCGGCAGCTGTCAGTGCTGCTTTATCCCACCACAGTCGGGGGATGTTTAATCCCACCTAAAGGTCCAACACAGTGAAGCACATTTCATTAATTATTGAAATAACAACACGTTGGGCTTTGAATGTCCTGGTGCAGCAGGGAGCTGCAGTTACATGTTTTTTAGGATAGTAGATGACTTGTGGGTATAAGTGGTTGGGGGGTGGTAGGTGCTGACAAGAGTGAGGTCAGCAGCAACATGACTGTTAGTTTCAGAGCGGGTAGTTTCAGAGATCTGTTTCACTTCGGTCAGTTCTCATGGGCCTTCATTGTGTGCTGAATAATGCGACATGGTGATGTGTTTCCCAAGAAAGGTAAGCTGACGGTCCTTGAAGAAAAGTGTCAACACAGAGATTTGACCAGTGCTTTGTGTTGTCATGTTCAGGAGGCATTCTTTGGAAAGGACCTACTGGACAAAAGCAAGCAGAGCAGGCAGCAGGTGGTCGAATCAGGCTTACTGGAAGAAGGGCAAAGCCAAGTGGAGAGGAAGCACCCCACCACCAGCTTCCTGGACCCTTCATCAGACCCTCTGCTCAGCGCCTCAGCAACATCTCTTCCCACCAGACCAGCAGCAGCACGTACGTATACACATTACTTTAGTTTTCCAGGACAAGGGATGTAAGGATTCCTTGATTCAAAGCGTTGGACTAAATATTAGATTTGACCAAATAACTGCGGCTTAAATTTGAACTGGAAAGGAATCACTGCAGGTATTGGAATTCAGTGGAACACATGTTCAAACCACATTTCACCCATTCATACAAAACAAAGTCAAAGTGTCAAAGGTTAATCTCTGCTCATTAGTGTTCACATACTCATTTGTGTAGCTACAGCTCTATTCACTTTACTGCTACGCCAAAGAATTACATAGAATTCCAAATATACCAAATCAAATGAAGTTTCAGTTTTCTCTGCAAGCGCGCTCTGCCTCGCCTGCCCACTCATACGTCTCCTGCTCTCACGACCTTTCTCTCAATTTCACATGAAACGGCACGTATGTCCCTTGCGCTGCCCTAAATGGCATCCGTTGTGTAATGTTATGCAGCCAGAAAAAAAATGCCACGTGTCTGAAACAGAGTAGTAACAGTGGCTTGTCAAGGCTGATTCCAAATTGAAAATGTATCATACTGTCTTTGCCAACACTTTAAAGCTGTCCAAATATTGAATAAAAAGTTTGCAATGAATGAAAAATTCATGCATTCTCACAGTGGTTTAACATGTTTTTATTGCCAAGTGGAGCACAGCCACCACCATTAAAGTGTTTGTCAAAACACCACTCACTAAGGTCCACGCACTCTCAAAATCTATTACTTAAGCCAATGTGTACTGTAAATAAACAGCAGAAAACCATTATAACTACTGTAGACTGATTATTGCTTTCCTTGTCACAGCCAGTAGCTAAACTGTATCAGAAGTAAACTGGGATTGTCCTAATGTTTGAATTACATCTTATTGTAAGGTATTAGTGTGGCATATCAAATCAGTGTCAGGCGATTAGGGTTAGGGTCTAGAGGGTGCTAAAATACCAGAAATTCTTTGACCGCCTTTTATATTGGCAAAGAGTGAAATCAAAGAAAAGAGTCAAATTACTGAAAATCTATCGGACAACCCTTAAGCTTTAGTTCTTTGATAGTCAATCTTTGAATTTGGTTTTGAATATTAAGTATTAAAGGATAATTCTGACGCAAAATAAACCTAGGGGTTAATAACATATGTGTACCTAGTTGAACGTTCTCTGGGATCTGTTTTCATGCTAATCGAATGCGTCTCTAGCTTTTAACAAGCTACCGCAAAACAGGTGGTTACCTGCTAACGCTAGCTTTCGGGGCAGAGGGTAAATCACTATTTTCTACCACTAACAAGGTTCAAAATAGCACCACACTTAAACGGTAGCATAATGAGGGTCCCTACATGCAAACCGAAGCATTGAGAACTTTGTAAGTGTACAGACGGTTTATTAAAAAGATAGATTATAAAGACAGTAGCGTTCGTGTTTACATTCGACCGCCATCTTGGAAAACGGTCATGAGCAGTCGAACCACGAACGCTGTGCTACCAGTAACCAGTTACATAGCTCAAACACAGCGTTCGTGATTCGACTGCTCATGACTGTTTTATTATTATTATTATTATTATTATTATTATTATTATTCTTATTAATAATTATTATTATTATTATTAACCCCTAGGTTCATTTTATGCCGGAATTGACCTTTAAAACAGTTAGTTCTATTTCATCCCTGCTATTTTATCCCATGCTTAAAGCACTGAATATTCCCTTTGCGCATGCGCAGTTTGGGTATGTATACCAACAACGTCACTGGACCCCTTGATGACCCGAGAGAGGCTATATGTTCCGGTGTCAGTGGATCTGTTCCTACGGTATCTTCTTGCGGGATCACGGGGATTCCGCGGAGCTCTCTGGCCGTCATTCGGGATTCATAGAACCATAGTTATATTGATAACTTTCGTTTTAAGTAGATTTGATGATGAGTTTGACATATACCAACTCATATGTGGTTTATAAAAAAAAGAAAGATGGGTATCACGGGTGGTACTACTAGGTATCGCGATGATATTGGAGTTCAGAAAATGGTGTGCTGCAGTTTAAAAGAGTGAGATATGGCAAATAAACACCAGTTTTAACAGTTTGAAGAAATAAAACACTGTAACCTTGACGACTGTGACCTTCAGACAATAAAAATGAAATAGAAAATTCTTAAGGGAAAAGACTGTAGCATAGAACTGACTGCACCATGCTTTGGTTGAGGAGCATTTTGCAACAACTTCATTAAATTAATCCATAATGTTTACTTGGGAGAACAGTGTTGTCCAACTTCAGTATGTTGATATTCCAGTATTACAGTTCATATCTTTGGCAGCACTTCGCTGACGGTCACTTTAATCAGTTAAACAATACTGTTGGAAGATTTGGTGTAGTGCATTTTAAGTCTTTCAGAGACCAGTCAATCAAGAGCAAATTCTACATGTGGCATACAAACAAATGGTTCCAGATCGCATTCTCATGTCCGTTTAACATCACCATCAATTATGATTTGTGACGGTTTGGTTTCCTTTCTTTTTTTGTTTCTTCCTTTTTTTTCCCCCCCATCTACAGAGACGTCTGAGGAACCATTAGTTGATCTATCTGATGTTCTGAACACTGATGCAGACATCTTGGGAATGCTCGGAAAGCCAAGCAGTGACTCTGGTGCGTCATATATCTCACAGATAGTCACATTGGCAAGAATTTATTAATAGTCACCTAGCCGTGGGTTTACAAAATCTTTTCCTCCCGGTTCAAAATTATCCTCAGACAGCAAGTTTATTTTGCTTTCACCACTTAATGATTTTTTTTACTGTCACATTCTTTAACAATACTTTTTGTTCATTTTTGGTTTTATCTTTTGTTTGTTTGCATTGTCAAGCGTGTTGTGCTAGTGCTGTCTTCACTATTTTTTCACTCATTTTATCTGGTTTTGGGTCCTTGTAGGTCTTGATTTTTGCCCCTTCCAGGTTGACAGCTCAACTCCTCCTTTTGGTAAGGGTGCTATGGCCTACTAATCCCTTGCTTTAGTGCATTCTTCCTCTCTTACAGTGTTTGTCTCTATTTGAGTGTGCATGCATATAAGCTGCTTCATACTTAGCTTTTTCTCAACCATTTCAGATTGTTTTAACACTCATAAACTGCTTAGTGCTTACCTAACCCAGTACGGTGTTTACTCAAGTGCATATGGTGTGTCAGTCTTTGTTCATGCACCTCCTAAACCCTTTCACAGTGGTGAAGTAAATAAAAACAAATTCATAGCTGCCTGACTGAAGATGTCTTCAAGATAGCAAAGAAACAAGCTAATAAAGCCATTTTGACATTCAATAAATCAGCAGTTTAGAACCAAGAAATGTATGCCTCATTTTCACCTCATGGCTCGGCTTGACCCAGGTCCCTTTTGGTACCAGGTCCTTTTCTTTATTTCGTTTTCAACTGCGGATAGTACCCCCTCAGTGTAGGTGGGATTCTCAGCTGATGGCCACAGCAATGCCGTGTGAAACTTTAACGTAACACTCGCTGAATCAGAGGATTCATCGATTCAGCTTGCTTGAAACCTTGTCGGTGGTACCAAAAAAGGTACCATCAGGTACTATCCTCAACTTAAAAAAACCAAAAAAAGAGTGAGTTGATTGGGTAGAGATCCGTCACGTACCGTCCCATGCAGTGGAAATGCGGCATTAGGAGGCCTTTGGAGAATGTCTTTCCAGTTCCTAAAGACTGTTAAGGTCTTCTGTTCTCAGTCCTGTGGCAAGAAGACTGCAGTTCATGTCCTTCATTCTTAGTAAAAACTAATTTGTCCAGCCTAGATGCCTTATGGGCTGATATAATTTTGTTCTAATACAGATATTGCAAATTAATGGTTGCTTACATCCATCCTTATGTTGGTAGAAAGTTTTGTGTTGAAGAAAGTATGGAATAAATAAAAAGTATAGACAAGAGTCAGAAAACTGTTTTGCACTGATAGAGATTCCATCATTTTGATATAATCTAATAGCAGTTTAGTAACCCAGATCATTGACATGGGTTTTCTTATGGATTGGATCAGCGATTTAAAAGCTGATGAAGGATACATATATATATATATATATATATATATATATACATATATATATATATATATATATATATATTTTACACAAACATTCAAGTGTTTGCTTACTTTTACTGAGAATATCTGAGAATTAGTATGACCTATCTGTCTCTTTACAGTTCCCAAAACACTGCTTTTAAACAACACAGGGACCCCAAGGAGCTGTAATCCTATACTGTTCTGTTTTGATTGCATTCCTCAGGCTGTTAAGACAATAAATATGTCTATATTTATGATCACGTTCTTTGTTGGGTATTTTGTTGGTTGGGGTGTGTGCGTGTGCGTGTGCGTGTGCGTGTGCGTGTGCGTGTGCGTGTGTGTGTGTGTGCGTGTTATGATTTGTTTTTGTATGTCTGTGTGTTTCCACAGCTGGTCTGGACATTGGGCCCCTGGCAGAAAGTTCCCCGGTGGCTCTGCACTCTCAGGCTGGCCGGAGGACACCTCGAACCCTCCCAGAGGAACCCCTGGACGGCATTCTCAGCCCAGAGCTAGACAAGATGGTCACTGATGGTCAGTGCAAGAGACCAGGCATCCAGACACTTTCATTTGTTTTACACTGTTATTTTAAAACTTTACACAGGATGCATAATGATCTGTTTTCTCTAATTCTTTCGTTATTTCAGAATCAATTCTCAGCAAACTTTACAAAATTCCAGGTTTGTAATTTCATTATTTTTTTTTACAAAACTGTAAGCTTGGAACCATCGTTGTCCTACCCTTATTATTGTGACTGTGAACTCCTTATGCAGTTTTGTTACAGCACTTTGACCAGGGTTCAATGTTTTGTTAAATAACGTTTTGCAGGTTGGTAAGATAAATTGCCCAGGTGTCTTTAAGACAAAAATAAGTATCCAGTTATCTCTCATAATAAATACAGGAGGAATCAATTCTGACATTCTGAATTCTTATTCATTTACCCACCTTTACTATCATTGTGCTGTTACACTCTGTTACAGAGCTGGAGGGCAAAGATGTGGAGGATCTCTTCACAGCAGTCCTTAGCCCCAGCATGAGCCATCCACCTCTACCACAGGTGCCTCACCCCCAGGGTCCAGGGCCCCTCCCTGCCACACCTGGCACTAGTATGCCTCACCCCAATGCAGGTACATTATTAAGCACCTTGTCGTTGTCAGAGGTAGCATTTGTATCTGTTTTTGAAAATCTATGCATCTAATTCACCTCTTAAATCGTGTGTAGGGAATCCCATGTTTCCAAGGATGCCGATGATCAATGGTATGATGGGACCAAACCAACGCTTCCCTACAAATCCGGGAGCAGGGCCCTGCATCCCAGAAAATTTCTCCCCTCTTAACCGTATGCCTTTCACTGACAATCCAAGGTAATGTATTGCTGCCTTCCTTTAAACTATTTAATATTCCAAATTTTCTTTTTCTTTTTTTCTCTGAAAAAAAAAAGATTGCTGTGATTAAATATGAGCTGTTTTCCTTTGTTGTTACAGGGATAGAAAGTTTAATCAGATGCCTAGAGAAGCAGTCGGTACATGGCCCTCCCCTGCCCATGGCCCCGGCCCTACACCACCTGGACCTCTGCCTGAGGGGGAGACTGAAGCCATGTCAAATGCCCAAAGGAGTACACTCAAGTGGGAGAAGGAGGAGACACTTGGAGAGCTAGCCACTGTAGCGCCTGTCCTATATACCAATGTCAATTTCCCCAACCTCAAAGAAGAATACCCAGGTTTGTAGACATATATTTCCCCCTTTGTCCATGTTGTTATTGTCATCATTGCTGATAATTCTGCTTATCTATGGCTTTTTGTTTGGGTGTGCCCAATGCACTGTCTCAGTCACACAGTACAAAAATACCTTGTATGCTCTGTGAGACTGTTGGCATGACAACTCCTCTTTTTCTTTCAACAGATTGGTCTACAAGAGTAAAGCAAATTGCAAAACTTTGGAGGAAAGCTAGTTCACAAGACAGGGCCCCATATGTGGTAAGATCACTTACTGTTAAATTTGCAGATTTTCTTCAACTATCTCACAGTCTAAACACATTGAACCATGCCAGACATCAAACTGTCACTACTAGTTGCACTGACATATTAGTATGCAGAAGGCAGACTCCTTTATCGCATCTGGCCTCTTGCCTCTTGCCAATGCAATTTGAAATCCGGCCATTCACAGATGAACTAATTAACATAGGAAGGCCTGCTCAGTGTTAGAACTCACTGTGGTCTCAGTAATTAAGTTCACTAGAAGTCATTTTATCTGGCAGAGGCCAATTTCAAAGACCTAGTCTTGATTAAAAAATGTACCCTGAATTTGTGATTGTAATGGTATTTTGCCACATGGTGGCAGTTCTCTTATAGAGATTTTTCTTTTGATCTTTCACTATCCCAACTATTGAGATACCTGATTTACAGTAACATAATGACCTTTCTTTGCTGCATACAGTACAGTACAAATATGTCAAGTTACTAAATGGTGTGGGTAACACCTATCCCATGAACATTTAAGAGTTATATAGGGCCTTACCCAATCAAAATCAAATAAAAATTATTTTTAAACATCCATGGGGCCATGGAGTTCTTTATCCAGCCATGCCCCTATTGTAAGGTTACTCTAGCCTGAGGGATAAAGACCCCTTTCTCACTGTCACCACCAAGTGTCAACTCTTTGCCAATGGAGGGAACCTCCACTCCAGAGAGTAGTTTATTTTCTTTGTGCATGTTGTAGCTTTCCAACCCCCACTGTTTGTGTACTAGCTTAGCAATGCTGGGAGGTCCTCCACACATACATGTGGGAGGTTTTTGGGAAAGAATTGAATGTTACATACACACCAGTTTTTGTAGTAGTAGTATGCGTGACATTTCTCCAGTTCACACTTGTTTCAGATAAACGGGGTTGCGTAGGTAATCTTTTTTTCTGCAATCTTGTGTTAATTAAGTATTTTTGTCTGTGTTTTTGTTTTGCGATTGATTTGCTGTTTAGCAAAAGGCAAGAGATAACCGAGCAGCCCTGCGCATCAACAAAGTCCAGATGTCGAATGAGACGGTGAAGAGGCACCATCCACAGCAACAGCCCCCTGAGGTGTTTGATCCCAACATACCACTAGACACAGAACTGCTGTTTAAAGACCCTTTGAAACCAAAAGAGTCAGAGCATGAACAAGAGTGGAAGTTTAGACAGGTAAGAGTGTATGCAATGAAGTCAGGGAATGCAGCGGCAGGTCCACTTTATATTAAGACAGCTAAGAAGTGGTGGTTTAGTAAAGCTCCCTAAACAACTGCACTATCCTCCACATTAACCCTGATGACATTGGTGGTTAGTAGGTCCAGTTCATTTTTGGCATGAGACTGATATTTGCTGCATCCCTTTTTGATGTCTAATCCCACTTTTCACTGTGCCCTTTCAACAGCAAATGAGGCAGAAAAGCAAACAGCAAGCCAAAATTGAAGCCACTCAGAAATTGGAGCAAGTTAAGAATGAGCAACTCCAGCAACAACAGCAGCAGCAGACCAACAGCCAGTCAGAGGGAGATGGCAACAACAGTGGAAACCAGAGCCCAGCCTCCCAGCCCAGCAATGGCAGCATGTCCCCCTTGCAGCAGCTGAATTCTAAAGATGGCTTTGCCAGGCCACAGCTACCAGGGACGCCCACTTCAGGTCCCCCAGAGGATGTGTTCTTACGACCCCCTCCTCCCCCTCCTTCTGGCTCTTCCTCCCAACCTCAGTCCCCACAGGTATTCTCACCAGGTTCATCTGGTTCCAGACCCTCTTCTCCATGGGACCCATATGCCAAGATGGTTGGGACCCCAAGACCGCCAACTCTCGGACCAAATGCATGTCGCAGAATGCCTGTGGAATCTGGTAAATCCCCCACGTCCTTGATGGAGCAGCAGGACAGAGGGAGGCCCTCTCCTGCTCATGAATCTTTTGGATCTCCAACATCCATGAGCAGTGACCCTTATGCCAAACCGCCTGACACCCCAAGGCCAAGTGGGGACATGGACCCTTTCCTGAAGCCTATGGGTCCCCCCAGGGCCAGTCAAGCTGCTCAGGGAAGGCCCCCAATGGGTTCTCCAGGCAGAGACCCATACTCAAGGCCCATGATAAGAACTGAGGCCTATCAGCGCATGGCCCAGAACAGGATGATCTTGTCTGACCCTTACTCAAGGCCTTTACTAACACCAATCCCTGGAAGTAATGAGTCTGGCTCGATCCCTCTGTTCAAAACACCTATGCCCCCTCCTCAGGCTCAGGATCCCTTCAATCGACCAGGTCCACATCTTACTGACAGGTTCTCTCAGAATCAGCAGAATGACCCCTATGCTCAGCCTCCACATACCCCAAGACCATCTGGGAATGACAACTTCACCAGTCCTCCTAGAATGGGCCAACATCACCCTCAGATGCACTCATTTGCTCAGCCAGGACCAATGACTCAGATGTCTAGAAATCCTTATGCCCATGCACCTTCCACTCCAAGGCCGGACCACTTCACATATGACCCCTTTGCCCAGCCCTCTGGTCCTAACAAGCCAGCTGCTGACCCTTTCTCTCAATCTACAGGCAACCAGCGATCCATCAGTGAACCTGGTGCTCAGCCTCGCTCATTTTTTGACCCCTATGCCCGACCTCCCGGCACCCCACGTCCACATGACAACTATGGTCAGCCTTCAAACACCCCTAGCCCATCCTCAGACCCTTACTCACAGGCTCCTTCTACTCCCCGCCCCAGTGGGATGAACCAATTCACTCACCCTGGACAGAGGATTTCACCTTCCCACTCAGTGGACCCTTATGCTCAGCCACCAGGTACTCCACGGCCCTCTGTGGGAGAGAGGTTTTCTAAGTCACCGGGCAGTCAGAGGGGGCCAATAGAGACATTTACTAGTACACCTGGGACATTACGGCCAGGGAGTAGCGACATGTTTTCCCCGCCTGGGGCCACCAGACCAATGCTTAATGACCCTTACGCCCAGCCTCCAGGGACCCCACGGCCTGGTCCTGATGTGCTCAGCAGACAAGGGCCAAGGCTAGGGCTTATGGGAAGCCAGGATCTTTTCTCCCCACCTCAAGGTAGACTTCATGAGCCCTTCTCTCATCCAGGCTCACAAACACCAAAACACCCTAGTGTTTCAGATGATGGATATACTCAGTCACCCTCCAGAAGACCCAGTCAGACACCTGGCCATGACCCATACGAGCAAGTACCCATGACCACTCGTCCACAGTCAATAGAGAAAATGGAAATGAAAGATCAGTCATGTGTGGTCAACAATGGAACTGTCCCTCAAGACCCAGGCCTACTGTCTAACAACCCCCAAATACCTGGTGCTTCCTCCGAGGCTCAGGGTGTTGCTCTCGCTGAGAGTGAGGAAAGACTGAGACAGGTACATGTTGTTATGTTATTTTAAATCTCATCATGCATACATTACTATTGAAATTGTATCACTTATTGTTTTTTGTTTAACAACCTGGGTCATATTTTAAATTTGGCCATGATTGTTATCAGTTATTATTATGACAAAGTCATTATTATGACTGCTTCCTTTAGCCATATTATGTAAATAATTTATCTGGAGGCAGCACACCTGAAACATCTGTTATAACCCCTCATTCCATAGAAGGACTGTGAGTGCACAGCTATCAATGGTAGGTCAAAGTTGGACCAGGAACTCAGGACATTACAACAGATAGTTTTAGTAATAGTGTTACATTTGTCTTAATTTTCTTTTCCAAATAAATGTATTACAACTGAGGGTTTGGGTCAACCTGTCTGAATATCTGACCATGGCTGTTACTTGGTTTGAGCCTACAACATACACATAATGCACACCACATAACAAGCAAGCAGTAGTAAGGAAAAAGTTTTTTTTATATTAAATGGGAATGACAAAATGACCGCGTTTGTTCTCCGTCTATGTTGATGGAGAACTTGTATCATACAGCCAATCAATTATATTTGCATAAAGCAGTAACGTCTCCATTCCATAATAGGTCATAGCTAGACAGCAGCATGCTATAAACACAATAGGCACAGACTTTGAACAACAACATTAGTCTCCTTCCCATCTAACTTACAAATATGAAAACACCTTGTCCTGCACCGTAGCTTGTTGAACAAGCCACCAAACAAACAGTCACCGGGAAAAGGTGCTCTGCTAACGTCAGTTTGCAAGCTAGATAGCTAATTAGCTGTTCAGTAGTCTCGCATTGCCAGACCTACCTCCACAGCGCTGCGGAGGAGGGTCTGGCTAGTCCACACAGCGTTCCGGAATGGGAGAAAAATGTTCTCTGGTTTATTGGCGTTTCTTTAAAAAATCACAATCGTCTTGGCCGGTGCCTCTGGAAGGAACTTGTTTTGGTGTACGTTCATTGTATGTTTTGTACGTTCTTAGTAAAGAGAAGCGCCATTGGGGCATTTTCTAAAACAACCAAGATGGTTGCAGCTTATGTGAAACTTTCTGTTAAACTGCTATTTTCAAATTCTGAAAAATGACAACACTCGTTCAGTCATATTGATGCCACACCATCACAGCTTATTTTTGCATGCTGTAGTCTGTTCACATTTGTCCGTCAGCTCAGCGCTACTTCACATGTTCCGTTGCTCTGATTGGTTGATGATTGGTCTACCCAGTTGCGTCCAGAGGCATTTTGCTCTTCGGCCGTTGATAACACCCCTTGGAAATTAAAAATGAACTGTTTGCGATTTTGTGATGTCAGGCTACATGGCCCATTTACCTTGTTTTTAAAAAAAAGGCTTACATGTCTGTATGCTTGTTGTTGTGTTTTGTAGCGACAACGAATTAGAGAGCTAATCCTCAAGCAGCAGCAACAGAGGAGTGCTATTCGACAGGAGAGGGGCCCTCAGGAGACTGCTGGCAACATAAACCCAGGACCACCACGGCCCTGGCCCCAGGACGGCCCTGGGCAACAGGGGGAAATGTTCAACCGGCCTCCTCCACCTTATCCCGGACAAGGACCCATGAGAGGGCCAATGCGGTTTCCTGGACCTTTTCCAGGCGATCAGCGTGTCCCTTTCCCTAATGAGGGACAACTCCTCAGGGGACCACATCCTGGAGATCCTAATTTGAGACATCAGGGACCAAGGTTTGTGTGATATTATTTTTATTAAACCCTTTGTGATTCAGATATTCCGTAATTAATAACAGAACACTGCAAAAATCTAGGAATGCCCTTGCTATCTATTCATATACATTTTTTTTAAATCCTATTTTAGGTTTGCATTCCCACCAGGGGTTCTAGGACCTCATGGGGCCCAAGAGTTCTTTCCCCGTGGGCAACACCCAATGCAGGATATCCCTCCTCAAATGAGACGGTCCATGTCTGTCGAAATGGCAAAGAGTATGGGAGGTAACCCTATGGGGATGCCCCAGCACTTTCCACCACGTGGTATGCCAGTGCAGCAGCACAACATAATGGGCCAGCCTTTCATTGAGCTGCGACACAGAGCAGTAGAAAACAGGCCACGTATGCCATTTCCCCCTGGTGCCATGCAAGGAAGCAACATGGATCCCAACTTTCAGGGTCAAAGGCTACCAGGCTTTCCAGGAACACCCGATTCCAGGTTTGCTTCAAATCAGGGGCCCAGGATGGTAGACCCCATGGCCAGCCACACTGGCCATGTACAGCTATCTGCCAGCATGGACAATCTTCATCAGCATGCCCAAATGTCAGGAAATAACACACTCAGACAATCTCATTTGATGAGATCCATGAGCCAGCCTGCTTCAAACGAGACCCAGAACATGGCAGCATCTATGATCCTGACTGCACCCTCTGCTGGGCAGACAGAGGCGGTATCAGTGTCTGGCAGTGAAGCTGTGGAGGAGAAACTGGATGCAGAAGAATCAGCAGTCAAAGATCTTGAGGATGTGGAGGTGAAAGACTTGGTGGATGCTGACTTGGAAAACCTAAATTTGGATCCAGAAGATGGCAAAGACCTAGATCTAGAGACAAATGACCTACACCTTGATGACTTTCTAACATCTGGGAAATTTGACATCATTGCTTATACAGACCCTGACTTAGATGACATCAAGAAAGACATGTTTAATGAGGAACTGGATCTCAGTGATCCTATGGATGATAATGCAGACACCACAGACATCAACAAAAACTCAAGTACAGGAACTGAGGCGTCATCCAGTTCAGCATCTGTACTGGCAAAGTCAGAGGCCTCAGGTGAGCAGTCTTCAGCTGAAGTCAAGATGGAGGCCTCTGGGAGTCAGGAATCTGCTTCTTTGGCACCTGGGCAAGAAATTAAAACCGAGGTCAAGGACTGTCAGAACCCCTCTGATTTGGTAGACCAGAACACCTTAACCTCAAACCAGCAGGGAGTGCTGTCCGACTCCACCCCAGTCCTGTCTAGTTTACTCATTAAGCAGCAGCCTGAGGAGCAGTCATTAAATCCAATCGGTGACTCTGTCAGTCAAGGAGGTAACCTCATGCCCCAGCAGAACCAAGTCACTGGCACTCAGCATACCTCTGGACTTACAATACCCGACGCCACAACTGCCGGAGAAGCTTCTATGACTGGCTTTGGGGCAGACCACCAGGTGGGGCTAGCCTCTGAAGTGGACCAGAGCGGTCTGACCCCAGCCCACGGCCAGCTACACCGTCCTCTTCTGCTAGAGGAGCAGCCACTCCTATTGCAGGACCTCCTAGACCAGGAGAGGCAGGAACAACAGCAGCAGAGGCAGATGCAAGCTATGATACGACATCGCTCCAGCGACTCCTTCTTCCCCAACATTGGTAAATTATTAAGGCCACAACTTGTCTGGATAGGTTAATGTTTGAGATTACCAGTCTTTTCTGAGAGTGCATTATTTGTCATTTGCAGATTTTGATGCCATCACTGACCCCATCATGAAAGCTAAAATGGTTGCCCTGAAAGGCATCAACAAAGTCATGGTTCAGAACAACATGGGAATGACCCCAATGGTCATGAACAGGTAAAAAGTTTGCTTGGTACCGCATGTAATACTGGTAGTGGGAGTATATGTATTAGTTTGGTTTTCAAGCAATGGTAATACCAACCTAATAGCCCAGCCACTAGGATATTGTGCAGCTATTTGAAGAATTGATACTGCAATTGATTAAATTACTAAATGGTGCATGGTTGTGGTATTGCTCTATTACAGATTTCCTCCTGGTCCTGCACCATCTTGTCCTGAAAGCACACCTCTTCCTCCACAAGTTGTTGGTCAGGTAATTGAATCATTACATCTGCTTAGATGTTATTTAAACTTTATAATGAAAAATATCTTAAGTTGCAAATATATTTGTCAACCTTGCTTTTAGGATGGCAAATTGACACAAGTAGCAAGACCAAATCCACCAAACTTTGGACCAGGATTTGTCAGTAAGTTATCTTAAAATGAATATGCATTTTCAACTTTTTGGTTTGTAGGTCTGTCAGGCCTGAAATGTTAAGATGTTTGTTTTTCATGCTGAGCCTTTTTTCTCCTTTCAGACAATGCTCAGAGGGCTCAGTATGAGGAGTGGCTCCAGGAGACTCAGCAACTACTTCAAATGCAGCAGAAGTTTCTGGAAGAGAAGATTGGGGCTCACAGGAAGTCTAAGAAAGCCCTGTCTGCCAAGCAGAGAACAGCTAAGAAGGCAGGGAGAGAGTTCCCTGAGGAGGACGCTGAGCAACTCAAACATGTCACAGAGCAGCAGGGTGTAGTGCAGAAACAACTGGAGCAGGTAAGTGTTAGGCCTGTCAAGCTCCACCACTGAATTCTATCTCAGCCCTCCTCTGCACAATGGCTGCCTTAAGCATTGTCCTTTCATTGGTCATATGGAGCAGAGTTTATTGTTTAAAGTACGGATTGACAAATATCAGAAGTAGTTGCCCACATGCCTGGCGTGCTTGGGACCATGTTATGGACAGGGTGTGGTGCTGAAATAATGTCAAACTGAACAAATGGAGGGGGGGGGCACCTAACTAAAGACGTTATTATTTTCTAACTGCAAGTCTATTTGCAATGACACAGTAGCATTGGTGTAAGGTTAATATAAGCACATGCTTTTTCATTATCTTCAATTATTTTATTTACACTTTTGAAAGCCTGTTTCTTTTTAAGAGCAGAGGTGCTGCCTGACTGTATCTTAACTTATAGCAGACCTAATAAGTATTAAAAAAAATTTGACTATTTAGTCTAATTTATCCGAGAGATAATGTAGGTTTATGGTATGCATTTGAAGGTATACATCTCGCTATTTTCTTTCCAAGCAGACTTGGAAAAATGATATCTGACAAACTGAAGAACTCAAAACACACAGGCCTGTGTCTGCACTGCACTGCACCTGTCAAAAAATGATCTTGGCTGATTGTACTTTCCAACTCCTGCTTAAAAGTTAAATTCTTCACTTACTGTTTGAAATTAAAATCATTCATCCCCTCCCTTGGGTAAACTTGTGTCCTCATAAATTTGTCTTGTAAATGTGATAAAACGCCTTGCAAGTGATAAGTAATTTCTTTGTAAAAGTCTTTGAGAACCTCAATAATATTTCTTGTGAATATGTTTTATGTTTTGTTTCAGATCCGCAAACAGCAGAAGGAGCATGCTGAACTTATAGAGGAGTACCGAGTGAAACAGCAGCAAAACAATATGACACCCATAATGCCTGTGATGCACCCAATGCCTGGCCCTGCTGGCATGGTCCCCAGTGGGCCACCAATTGTCCAACCTCCTATGAATCCCATAATGCAGATGCCACTTCATCCTGGCCCGCAAAATCCACCTACGTGTATGCCCAACCCACCACCTGGCTGGCATCCTGGTGCTCCCATGCCCATGGCGGGACCGGGAATGCCATCTATAATGCCACCCCAGGTACCTGTGGGGAATCCAGGCCAACCTCATCAGATACCAATGGGTAACATACCTCAACACTCACAAATACCTGTGGATTCCCAGGCACCACCACCTCCACCAGGTGGTATAAAACCCATGCAGGCAGGTGGTGTGAAGTTTGATGACAACAACCCATTCAGTGAAGGCTTCCAGGAGCGGGAGAGGAGGGAGAGGCTTAGGGAGCAGCAGGAGAGACAGCGGGTGCAGCTAATGCAGGAAGTTGAACGACAGAGAGCCCTGAAACACCGTATGGAAATGGAGCAGCAAGGGATGATGGGGCCAGATGGGAACATGGCACCACTCGCTCAGATGCCATTTTTTAACGCTGAGCTACCACAGGACTTCATGCAGCCTCAGAGGCCTCCTCTGCAACAACAGCAACAACTTGCACCAATGTTCCCCCAGCAGCAGGGCATGCAGCCTGGTATGGGCTCACCACCTGGGACATTTATGCAAGGTGAAAGGAGGGCCATGATGGGCAATGGAATGATGCCACGTGACATGGGGCCTGGTTTTGGGCCTGATAACGTTGCCCTACAAGCACCTAATTTTCCCCAGGTTCAACCCAGACCACGTCAGTTCAGTGGACCAGGAATGATGCTTCAGATGCCAGGTGAGGGTCCACCATTTGGAGGTGACTCAGCTACACCTCTACCCTCTAACTTTCCGGGCTCAGGTCAGTCTCTAATCCAACTCTACTCCAACATCATCCCAGACGAGAAGGGGAAAAAGAAGAGGAACCGCAAAAAGAAGAAGGATGATGATGCAGATTCAGTCAAGACACCTTCAACTCCACACTCAGACCTTACAGCCCCTCTCACACCTTGTGTCTCGGACACCTCCTCAACTCCAACCAGAAACACTCATCTTTTCTGTGACCAGGACTTGTCAAGGTCTCCCTTACTGGGATCTTCCACCCCCAGTCACTCAGAGCTGGAGAGGCAGCTTTCTGGAGGCCAATCTGGACACCCTTGTCTCTTATCAGACGCAGCAAGAACCCAGGCTCAGGAACATGACAGGATCCTTAACAACATAAAGCTGGAGCAGACTGATGCCAGTGAGTGTCATGGGCCTCGGGAAGGGCCCATCGGCTCAGAAATGAGCTCTGTGAAGGAGGAGGGTAATAAAGGGAGTGTGTCTCCCTTCCCTGCAGGGCAAAGTCCAAACAAGGGGGAGGCTGGCAATGAACTACTAAAACACCTTCTGAAGAACAAGAGTACACCTCTACCTGGATTGTCCCAGCAACGGTCCGAGGAGAGCATGCGCTCAGAGGAGGAGGAGCCCGCAGACTGCAAAGCCCTACTGAGGCAAAGCTCCATGGACAGCAATGGGGTCAGTCTTTGTGTTAGTCATACAGTTAAAGCACTGAGGGATCAACAAAGTGAGTCATAGACGGGCTAAGTGATTCAGATAGGGGAGATGCGTCATAGTTAAATTGGTGCAAGACATAGCTGTTGGTTTTTGAATGAGTCATAGCTCTGTGATTGCCATAATGCTGCTCAAATAATTAGAAGTTTATTTGTGCCTTTTTATGCAAGAACATCTTTTTTTCACCTCCAGGCGTACTCAGATTGCACCCCCGACTTTCCTGGACCTGTGCTCCCGGAACAGGAGAAGAAGAAAGGCAGGAACAAGAGGGCTCCGAAAGGAGGGGAGAAACCTGCCTCTCGCTACAAGAAGAGGAAGAAGGAAGGAGATGAGAGGCAACTAATGCACTCTGGCCATGACACTGTAATGACCCAAATCAAACAGGTAAAATTGATTTTATGGCCTTATAACCTGCTCTTAAATGTATTAAAGCTGCACCGCTGCATATCTTTGGGAACGAAGGATGGTAGAACAATTATAACTTGAAATCTGAATGCTTTATTCAGAATTTAACACTATTAATTACTGCCAGAATGGAAAATGGTCTCCGTCGAGTGCACAGACACTAATTTCACATATGATAAGCATATTACTGTAATTAGGTACTTGTTGGATGACAGTTGCACACACAGGTATTAGAAGCTGGTATTATTTAGGTGAAGGGGATTGTGATTATATTGCAAGTCCCTCATTGATTGAGGCTTATTGATTTAAATGTTATGAAGCTGACTCACTAATTAGAAATATAGTATGATATTATTTCATCGTCACTGTATTTAATACAGCTCAGCAAAACCAAATACATACCCAACACACAACGAATGCTTTTGTGGTGGTGGAAGGTTATTTGTTTAAAAAAAAAAAAACTAACTCTGATTAATGATGCTAGTTATGCTACGTTGATCATAAATATAATGTCTTTTTTTAGTATATGTATACATTGTATAATTTTGCTTGGTGTTTTGTGCTAGAGTATCCATTGCACTTGCATACTTGTTCTGATTTCACTCCTATCCATTCCCCTGGTCCTGTTTTCTCTCCTGACACAGCAGCTCTCCCTGCTGCCCCTCATGGAGCCACTGATTGGGGTCAACTTTGCCCATTTCGCTCCCTATGGCAGCGGCCAGCTCAATGGAGAGAACCTCCTGTCTGGTACCTTTGGCAGCGCCTCACTCGATGGAGTCTCTGACTATTACTCCCAACTGGCCTACAAGGTGATATCTGCTTACCTTACCAAGTTGGAATTGGGTACTGTTAAGTGTGTCTGCAGCATTATGTGCTGACACTGCGTCGGTTCTGATTCCTACAGCAGAGTAACCTGAGCAATCCACCAACACCACCGGCGTCTCTTCCTCCCACTCCACCACCTGTGAACCGACAGAAAATGATCAATGGATTTGCCACGTCAGAAGAGCTCGCCAGCAAAGCTGCTGCCATGGGTAAGCATTCAGAAGGATGGACCATTTTTAATTTTTTTTTTTTTTTTTTTTTTTAAACGTGTATTTCCATCATTTTAGGTAAGCACAGTATTGACAATGTGCTTCTGTTTCAAACAGTGTCCAAAGGCCTGGTCCCAAAGCCACTACATGTCCCATTTAGGACTGAGGAAGACCTACTAGCCAGAGCCATTGCACAGGGTCCCAAAACTGTGGATGTTCCGGCCTCCCTCCCCACCCCTCCTCACAACAACCAAGAGGAGCTCAGGTAAATGTACATAAATAACTATCTGAGGGCTACTGCACCATTTAAGACTGTCATAACAATTGTTTGTGTTGATTACTCGTGTAATCATGTTATGATAATCGATTTGGGCTGCACGGTCTTGACAGAGGTGGTTAATTACTTGTTCTTGTTTCTCCCCGTAAAATAACAACAGTAACAGAGGACAGGAACCTTGCAAAGATAGGGACACACCGGACAGTTTTGTTCCATCCTCATCTCCTGAGAGCGTGGTTGGCATGGAGATCAGTCGCTACCCAAACCTGTCTCTGGTGAAGAAAGAGCCACCGTCCCCCTGCCTGTCTCCTGTCCTCCCCATGCTTCCTGCACCTGATGGGAAAGGTAAACATGCTCCGACATAATCCATGCAATTAAAACATGTATTCCTGTGACTGCAATCGTAATAAATTGGATGTTTTGTGTATGTATGCAATTGAAACACACAACTCCAGCATACCTTAGCAGTGTGTTGGCAGTTTGTTTTTAATAAATGTCCTTCTTTTTCATTCTCCAGGGTCAGAAATCAAACTGCAGGATATCAAAACGGAGCCTTCTGTGATGTTCTTCGGCTCCCCCTTTGGCCCCATGCCTAATGATTCCAAACAGGGGCTGGTGTCTGTAGCTATCACACTGAGACCAGCTGCAGCAGAGGTAGGAGTACGTAATCCATGGTTTTAAATACTGTGGTCTCACAGAAAATTCAGCAGCGGATTGAGTTTTTTATAGTACTGTCAGTCCGAGTTCTGCCAAATTTGATCACTCTTTTAATTTTTTGCAGGCCTGTTTGTTTTTCATTCATCAGAATCTAGGTGTACAGAATTACCCATTTGTATTGTGAATACGTAAACGTGTATGCACCACATAGTACATGTACCACATTTGAAGCAGCTCACTTAGGGCTGTCCTACGTGTCAGGCTTATTCATTGTCTGGCCAATTCCCTTGCACATGGCAAAGAAAACTACTTCTAAATAAGTTGTCAAAGGTAATCGCAGTTACTGAGAGGCCAACTTTAGTTGTTTCATTTTAAAAGTAAAGGTGCATCAGAACAATATATGCATCGTAATGTCTTTTCCAAGGGATGTAATGCAGACACGCCAAAAATCTTGCTGGAACCATCCATAGATTTTTGATAAAAGACCTAATCAACTATACTTTTTTCCCCCCTCAGAATATCACGGGTGTAGTGGCAGCCATTTCAGACCTACTGTGCGTGAAGATCCCCAGTAGCTATGAGGTCAGCAGCACACCAGACAGGGGGCCCCTATCTCTACTCAGTGGTCCAAGGATGGGGCCCCATGGCATGGAGCCTCGGCCTCCCATGCTCTTCCACGGACAAGGAGACAATGGAGGACTTCACGGACGCCAAGGACAGATGATAAGGCCCAGTGGAGCACCGGCGACGATGCAACAGCAGCAGGCACATCATTTCCGTTTCCATCCCAACAGCCCAGGTAAGGGAATAAAACTAAATTAAACAGCATTTGTTTCTAAACATAATGACTTCCTGTGAAAAAGCACAAAGCAACAGTTGTCTAGTTTTATTTTCTGAGCTAATATTTATTTACCATTACCATTGAGTGTTTACTATCAAAGAATGCATTTTGAAATGGATATGACTTTTAAAAACATATTTTCTGTTACTGCAGGCGCCGCTCTAGCTCGACCTGACCAGAAGACCCCTGCCAGCCCTGGATGTAGAAATCAGTGGTGCTGCCACTGTAAGGTGGTGGTTCTGGGAAATGGAGTGCAGAAATCCATCAAAGATCTCCCCGCCCACATGAAGGTACCAAATTATTTAGGCGTCAATACTCGGAATGGCAGCAGGGTGGTATATTAAGTAGGCAGGCCACCTTTCAGCTGGAGCACTTGGATGCTAAAAGTGTGATACTGAGAATAATAAAGTACAATATGTTTTAAATACACAGTACCAGTTCATATAAAGTCATCTCTGCCATTATGGATCATTTTATAATTGATTTCCCAATGGGGGGACCAGACGAGCCATGACTGGATGCCCGAACCTTACTTCACTGTAGAGGATATATTATCTACATTCAGCCTGAGGGGCCATACACATCTATACACACACAGCAGCACCATCACCACAGTAATACTGCATATATCATCTGATTATGTAAATCCTGCCTGCTGGAGTTAAATCCATTTCAGATTCATTAATGGGTTAAACAGCATACCCTATTACTTCAGTCTTGAGTATTTTAGTTATTTAAATATTGTATGTTTTTAATGTTTATATTAATAACTTCTTTTAATGTCAGTTGAGTTTAAGCAGGTCACATTGATCAGGCTTTGATTTAATACCTCATTCCTTATTCAGCCTGTTAAAATGTGGACTAATTTCTCTCATTAGGAATCTGGAGGCCGTTTAAAATCTGAAGACCTCGTCTTCTGTAGTCACAGCTGCTTCCTTCTCTACTGTTCCTCATCACCCTTGCAATCCAGATCAACCACAGAAACTAAGGTCTGTGCCATTTTTAACACCACAGTGGGTCTAACTAGCATGCAGTTAATTTGATTTTTAATTTTTTTTGCTGGACATCATGGCTCTTGTCTTATCTTTTCAGGAATCCGTGTCCCTTCTCCCTGCCTCCGAGCAAACAGAGAGCCTTTTTAAAACTCTGCACCAGTACAGTAACAACATGTCATCGCTGGATGTTCATTGCCTGGCCCAGCTTCAGCCCAAGCAGTCTCCCCCCTCTACTCCTCCTATCCCCTTCCCCATGGCAGGCGAGACAGCCAAGATGGAGACCAAGTCTGATGCCATCAAAGTCACAGTGAAGCTGAAGGCCCGGCCAAGGTCCCATGACGGCTGGCACCAAGGAAAGAGACAGAAAGGACTGCGCTGGAGGAAGTGGACTGTGCAGGTGGTAGTGCCAAGAGGGAATTCCCAACTCCCAGATGAGGCTGAGATTGATGAGCTCCTGAAGAAACTTGGGGCCTCCCTGCGCCCTCCTGCCTTACTCCGAGACCATAGACGGTGCTGTTTCTGCCACCAGTTTGGAGATGGGATCACTGATGGCCCTGCTAGGCTTCTTAATCTAGATCTTGATGTATGGGTTCACCTAAACTGTGCCCTGTGGTCAAATGAGGTGTATGAGACGCAGGCTGGCGCCCTAATCAACGTAGAGCTTGCACTGCATCGTGGTCAAACGGTACGTTGCGCCTACTGCCAGCAGA
This sequence comes from Sander lucioperca, assembly GCF_008315115.2. NCBI lineage: Eukaryota > Metazoa > Chordata > Actinopteri > Perciformes > Percidae > Sander > Sander lucioperca. The sequence continues at coordinate 11,633,121 of NC_050181.1, read as the reverse complement.
CTGGAGCCACCAGCGGCTGCCACCGCCTACGCTGTACCAATGTCTACCATTTCACCTGCGCTCTGCAAGCTCACTGCACCTTCTTCAAGGACAAGACCATGCTATGTCATGCCCACAGGCCTCGGGGAACAGCTGGACAAGCACTGGAGCATGAGCTACGTTGCTTTGCCGTCTTCCGACGTGTCTATGTCCAAAGAGACGAGCTGCGTCAGATTGCCACCGCTGTGCGGCAGCCAGAGTTAGGCTATACCTTTCGAGTTGGCAGCCTGGTGTCACATGCAATGGGCCAACTAACCCCTCTACAAATGGCAGCCTTCCATTCCCCAACAGCCATCTTTCCAGTTGGCTATGAGGCTTGCCGCATTTACTGGAGCATGCGCCATGGCAACCGCCGTTGCCGCTACGTCTGTTCTGTTGAGGAAAGAGCAGAACTTCCAGAGTTCACCATCAGAGTTATCGAACAGGGCTACCAAGACCTGGTCCTGACTGATACCTCTGCTAAAGGTTTGTCCTTGCGTATTCTTTACAGAAATATTATTGTTGTGTTTCAGAGTACAGCTTTTAACCACGTGTGTTTGTCTTACTGTAATTAGGAGTGTGGGACAAGGTTCTGGGCCCTGTTGCTGAGAAAAGAAGTGAAGTAGGCACTCTGAAGCTCTTCCCTGTTTACCTGAAAGGAGAGGACTTGTTTGGATTAACAGTCCCTGCAGTCGCAAAGATCTCTGAATCGGTTTGTTGCTGCTTTTTCTGGTTTTACTCCGACGCATAGATCATATTATGTAGAGGCTGCAGGATATAACCCTTTTTTACTCATTTATTCCAGCTCCCAGGAGTGGAGGCTTGTGTCAGGTACTCATTTCGTTACGGACGCAACCCTCTTGTTGAGTTGCCTCTCATATTCAATCCAGCTGGCAGTGCCCGCGCCCAGCCAAGAACCAGCTCTCCCTACACTTCACTGGTGATAAGGTAACTTTGAGTGAAGCTGACATTAATTATCTGTCTGTCGTCTCCAAGCAAAACACAGGATTTAATTTTGATTGATTTTGTTGTTTTTAATATTTTTATTTTTATGGCTTCCCACTCTCAACATAAAGGCCGCATCCACAGGCCGTATCCAGCAGCAGTGCCAGGTCTAACCAAAATGTGGCCCAAGGAGAAGGTGGCGCCCCCCATAGCAAGCCTCCAGTAGTGCACCCCAGGTCTTCTCAGTACCGCTGGATGAAGAGTGAGTGGAGAGCCAATGTCTATCTGGCCCGCTCCCGCATCCAGGTCAGTGTTAAAAGAGATATTTGAAGTGTTTCTTAGTTCTGACAGAGTGAGGCTGTGACGCTCTTGGATTCTGTTTTCTGTGGACAGAATGAGTACCTTCTTGTGTAATGTGTTCACAGGGCCTGGGGCTGTTTGCTGCTAGAGACATTGAAAAACAAACTATGGTGATCGAGTACAATGGAACCATCCTCCGAAATGAGGTCGCCATCAGGAAGGAGAAGATCTATAGATCTCAGGTATGAATCTGTTTCTAATACTTTTTGAGCTGAAATTCCATTTGTCTAAAGCTACTCTTGCCAAAAGCAAAAGCAAGTAAATTCTCCTCTCTCTCCCCGACAGAACCGAGTAGTGTTCATGTTCCGCATCGACAGCGAACATGTTGTAGATGCCACTCGGACTGGAGGGCTAGCAAGGTACTGTGAGATTCCATTGGTTATTAATTGATATTAAAACAAATTGGATACTGTTTTTCATTCATTATGGTACCCCATATATTCTGCTACACCAGTATTGCCTCACAGTCCAGCGCTGTTACGGGAGCCACACATTGAAGCGTTTTACAAGTCATTTTTGGACCTACTTGATTTTGTAAAAACGTGACAGTAATTTAAGCTGCATACTTAAAAAAAAAAAAAAAAAATCAGATTTATTTTAAGTAGAAAAAATATATTTTTCTAAATTGAGATCTAAATCAAAACACCTGATTTAAGTTAAGAATATTTGCTACGCACAATAATTTTAAATGTAAAAAATGGAACATACAGCTACTTACTTTATATTCATGAGTAGAATGTTGTGTGATATGTAATAAATCTCTTTTTATATTTATTTATTTTTGTTTTTCAGATATATCAACCACTCTTGTGCCCCGAACTGTGTTGCTGAGGTGGTCACATTTGAAAGGGGTTACAAAATCATCATCAGCTGCAATCGCAGAGTTGAAAAAGGAGAGGAGGTGAATATCTTTTTTTTCTTTTCTTTGATTATATATATTTTTTTTTTTTTTTTTTATTATATTTTATTAGAGTTTTTTCAAAGTTTACACCATAACAACACATACACAACCAACCATGCACACATACACAACCAACCATGCACATAGCTCTTATATATTCTTACTTATACAGTTGCATAAATATGCTCAAAAGCGCAAATGTGATGCTCAGAAATCCCTGTTTCCCTCCCTGTTTTCCAGCTGTGTTTCGACTACCAGTTTGACACTGTGGAGGGTCAGCACAAGATTGCTTGCCACTGTGGAGCTCCTGAATGCAGGAAGTGGATTAACTGAAGAAAACAACAAACCTAAATGCATTCCTTGCTATAGTGTGTGGATGCTGTGATCTCTGCACAGAGAAAAAAAAAGGCTTCACATTAAAGTCATTTTATGAATGAGCAGAAGGCCTGAACCCTTGCGGGGATGAATGAATTTACGTGTTGGTTCATCAAGATCGTGGAAAGAAATGGGTGGAGGAAGGGAAATGTAACATAGTAGCAGGATGTGACGTGCCATATGTGAGGGGCTCTGTTGTATGAGATACCTCTGTCTGTATGTATCTGTGCGTTTGTTTGGTGTACATGGGGTGCGGAATCCACCAGCGAATGAGAAAGCACTGTGCAGGGTGCGGCCTTATTGCTTACTAAGGGCAGGCCCTTTTGTTTCATACTGTTAATGTATACCGTATGACTAAATGTAGACATCACTGAATGAGGAATGTACAGCAATGAATACCGCGAAGGGAATATTAACTTGCACTAAAAAAAAGAAAATAAACAAAAAAAACACACACACACACACACGAAAACTTTTAAAATACTTGATTCCATGAGTCAGTTTTATCATAGGTCTCTGTCATGTGATTTGTGTGGAATTCGAGAGGTTTTGTATTTATTACTGAGTGAATGAATTTTATTCTTAAAATGATGAGATTGAGTTGAAGAAGGCTAGATTGCTTTTGTTTTTGAAGATTGAGGAAGACATGCTGTTACTTTTGTATAAATGTACATAAAGAAAACTATAGGAATAACCGACCAAATACTACCTTAACCTTCTTGATGTTTGGGTGTTTTTAAATTGTTTTTGTTCTGTTTGTCATTGAAATTTATTTAAGATGGACGTTATTTCAGTTTGAGAGTATATATTATGATTATTCTGTACAGAATTTGTAATATAACCACGATAATTCACAAAGTATTTTTGTTGTATTAAAAGTAAGGTATTGTAGCGTAGTGTTTTGTGACTTACACATGCTTTGACCACTCAAAAAAAAGAAATATTTTTGTTGACTAACGTAACGAGATATCAGTTACAGAATCAAAAGAGAAAAAAGACTCTTCAAGTAGTAAGAGATCAGTGTGATCTGTTTGCTGTTAATCAGGTTTGATTTAAAAAAAACTGTGAATTAGGTTTTGAAACCCAAAAATGACTTTTTAACTTTTTAACACGAATAGGAACACCGACATGTATTTACCTGTTTGTTTTTACATTGCTTTTAAAATAAGGTGCAAACGTCTAATGATATTCTGAAGAAGACGAACCAGTGTGTGACAGAAAGAATCGTAATGGGGGAACTCTTGTTTGGAACCGGGGGTTGATCTACCTTGGACAGAAATGGCATTCTCCTTAATCAGAAATATTTCTTATACTGACACTTCACAAGTCACATGCTTAGAAACAGAAGAGTTTTTGCGTGCACAATATCAAGTCGACTGTAAAATTTTGGAGACAGTCTTAGAACTTGTAATGTATATGGCATGTATTTTTTTAACTTTCCGAAGACTCAATTGTATATATTTTCTCAATGAATGGTTGTAACAAAATTGTTTCTTGGATATTTTTCTTCTCTTGTATGATATTACATCATCCTGCCAGTGTGTTTGTGCTACATTTTCTTGGTCGTGTAGAAATTTTTTTTTTTCTTTTTTTTTTGAAAATGCCTTTTGAAGTGTACAGAGTATGAGGTTTGGAGTTTGTGGAATTGAATTTAGAAACATTTACAAAAATAAACTATTTTACATGTTAGCAAGTTGTGTACGTGATATCAATAATTACACATCTTAGTGTTAATAGTTAAATGTGAAGAAATTAAGCTATAAAAAATCTTAACTGCAGGTTTGACTGACTGTAAAATACTGCTGTTTTATACTGTTAGATTAAGACGTAACATTTATAGCGCATCTTACGTGCACTTTACGCATGGGGTAGAAGCTTGAAAAAATAGTTGACTTTACTTATTTCAGTTAAGGCTGTGCTTAGGCCTACATATTAATACATGTATGTTTTATGAAATTACCACAAACTCGATATAATATTTTGGTATATTAGTGCTGGTAGTTTTGGGGCAGATGCGGTATGATTAAATCAACAACTGCTATGTGCACTGTAGGCTACTCTACTTGAAGGTTACATGTGCAATGCAGGGGGGCCTACAGCTCTGTATGTGCCACAGAGGAAATTCGGGTTAATCTGGTCACGTGAGAGCACACCAAGTTTATTAGCCACACTTTAAGCACTAAAACACACTGCAGAAATACTACACTGCATATAGAGTTTCTAGAGGGAGATATTTCACTACTCTTACAACCAAACGCCATCACAGTCTTAGTTCATCCTATGTAGCTACAGCAACTCAAAAGAATAGTTCTACTGGTGACAATTGTCTATACTGGCCATGCATTGTGTGTCTGTTTTTATGTTGTTGTTTTTTTATCTTGCGGTTTCACTTTGTAACCTGTTTTGACAAGAAAAGGTTATTTTATTAGTATTATTTTTTTTTTAATAATAAGCCCTACTAATAATATGAGCCATACTTAGCCAATTAGTTTACACCGGTTTGACATCGCATTTCATTCTCGTCCATCAAACCCATGTATGCATCCAACCAGTTGCAATCTGAGTCGTACTGACATCTGTTGGTGAAGGATCTCTATACATGCTATACTGTTGTGTCGAAATTAGTTCCCCTTAAGAAACGTGTTTTAAGTGCCTTCTGTTTTGCCTTTTCTTGTTTCGGTACAAGGAAATGATCGTGTGTGTGGGGTGTGTGTGTGTGTGTGGGGGGGGGGGGGGGGGCCACTAGGAAATGACAAGTAAACATGGGACATTTACAGCCCCACTTCACAAAATTCACAAAACCCTATATAAAAAGCGTTGTTTTACCAGGACTGACGGAGTGTTGCTGTTTTCTTTTGTGTCTGGCGTAACCGAGCCGTAAACACGTCAGGGGACACACATTTCTCGGGGGTGCAGACTGCGACATAACACCTGTAAACAGTCAGCTTTGAAACTCATTTGAAGATGCGTGCTCTGCAGTGCCCTGCCTCTTTTCACTGCCAAGCCTACTTCCTGGTAGATGAGGCAGCTCCTCAGTGTTGTCGTAGTAAGAGGCGGCAGCTGAAGAGAAGGTGGAGGCGGCTATTAGTGGTCTGCAGTCGCGACACAGCAGTCATTTAGCGCACTTTTTTTTTTTATTTCGCCCCTTTGGAGAAAAATGGGAAGCACGGTGACGGAGTCCAGCAAGGAGAGCTCAAAGAAAATGCCAAAAAAGAAGAGAAATCTGCGGATTAACATGCCAGTGAGTCGGTGAAGTATCAACTAATGTGGCTTCTTACTGTGACTGTAAAAAAAAAAAAAAAACTGGGCTTGTTGTTTAACTATTGATGAAATCAGGACGGGAACACATTTGAGTCGTTTTGTTGCGTCTCCGCCTGAACTCGCACGCGACGTTGAAGAGCGTGCATGATTGACAGCTGTCTCTTTATCACGACTTTTCAGACTTATCAGTCTCATAACTGCCACAAAATATATGCCATTAATTTCTAAGACTATGTTAAGTGGACCTAACGTTTGCTAGAAAGAGTTGTCTGTTTGCACCATTAGAAATATATGTTGGACATGTTTCTTCCTTAAACATGTTAATCAGTTTGCCCTATAGTAACTCTTTAATGTAATGCCACATTGTAGCAAATTCGTTAATATACGACGATGGTTTTATGATCTGTTATTCTACAGAATATGCCTATGTTCTATGCATGTAAGTATTGTGAGGAAACACAAGTAATATCAAGCAAAGGAAAAATTTCAGAAGAACCAACATTCTCCAAAGTCAGTTTTCATTATGGTCACTCTACTGAGGGCCAGCTGTTTATTGAACTTAATTTCAGTAGCCCGGCCTGGTTCACAGTTACCTCTATTCATTAATCTGGGCAGTAATGTCTGGGGATGTGTTTTTCTTTTCTTTACAAGCCTAAAAAACATGTTAAGTGAATGATATCACTGCAGCTTTATCAAACCTTCAGTTTTTCAAAGTCAGAAGTGAATAGTGAGCACACTTTCCCAACTTAACTGCAAATGGATTGCATACAATATTTGGTGTTAGAGATTTTGTTCAATAGTTAAGATCAGTTTTTTGTACCTTTGCTTGAAAACGACATACCAAAAATGCAGCTGAAAGTGTTGTGAGTTTTCCTGACGCATTCATGTGCAGCTGTAGATTGGGATAATCACTTCCCCAATTGGAAGTAAGCTTGGAAATACAACTGTTGTACTGTTGCTGTTGTTGTGGCAAACAGCTGGATGTTGGAGCTTTCCATCACCACATGAACTGCCCCAAACTCAACCTGGTGGAAACAATGATACAGTTGCATGAAATATGTTGGAACAGGTTGGATAGGTGGTCACCTTATTATGTAATTAAACTGGCTTTATTCTGAGGTGCTCTGACATGGAATGTAAAACCCAGCCCTCCCTTGGTATGGGGAAAGGTTATGTGTTGTACTTGCTCGCAAAGTTTTCCTCATTGGCGAAACATTTCTGTTTGGATGGCATTTTAAACATGTTCAATTTAATTCAAATTTATGATGAAGAACCAAATGTCCATTTTGTGAAACTGGCTGAAGCAGCATGTATTGGCTTATGTTACCTGTTATGACTTCCCATTTTGTTATTCTGCTGTATTTCCTGGAAGTTATCTTTAACCTTGACACTGATTTATGTGCAGGATTTCGGTGCGCTTACTTCCTCACAAGTGGAGACAAGTGGCTCGATCAAAAGGGGCGCTCAGACGGTACAGACATTATTTTCCTGATTTTTGTGGCATGATTTTTCATTTACTTGCCAATTGTTTGTTTTCTCAAGCTTGCTTTTCTTTTACAGCACATGCTTTATCTTGTCTCTTTGGCTCTTGTTTGGCTTTGAACACATTTAAACGTGGATTTGGGATAGCAAAATATGTTGCCAACCCTCTCTGCCTTACAGTAACATTATGCCCACTGTGTCCAGGCATAGCAGCATCACATACAGGAAATTGATTTTTCTCAAAGAAAGCAGCCTCTTTCTGTCTGCTCCGATTGATTTGAATACAACCCTTGATCACTACATAATATCTACCAGAGTGCAAATATCAGTTTTACTTTAGCAACATTTGTGTAACGCTGATAAAAACCTGCATTCTCCTGTGTTTTTAAACAGCTAATCTACAGTATATAAAGACAAAAACCCTAATAGCTGTTCACTTGCCTTAACAAGCTCCTGCACGATGACTGAGTGAGAGTTTTTGGCAAACAGAAAAGATGGGTGTGTGCTCCCTCTCACTCTGATTTGTCACAGGATTGGTTTAAACAGAAATGTGTGCGTGGAGTAGGGCCAGCCTCTAAGCAAATACAACCCTGAACCCTTGTTAAGGAGACCAGACAAAACAATTCTTCCCGTTTGACTTGTTTGTCAGTGCATTGCAGTACAGTAGTTTTTTTTTCACTTCATATTCATCATGCATCATCTTTTTTTATGGCTGGTTATTATGTTGGCTTTTATCGACCAACAATTTTACCAAAAACACTACTCTTTAATTTGATTGTTTTCTGTAAATACAACCTCCGAGCTGGAGATTGCTACATATTATAACTCTCACCCACTCTTATCAGAGCCCACAAATGGTTAAAGATTTTGTTGTTGGCACATCCAGAGCAGACAGCAGTCAGTGGGGGGAGGAGGCACTCTATGTCTCCAGCTAGATTGGCTGCCATGTCTCTGTTTTGTTTTGGTATCTGCACAGAAGAATTTCTCAGTTTGTTAAAATGATATTGACCTTGCAAAGCACAAAACGTCCAAATGAAAAATATGCTCACTAATGTTTAACTAAGATAAGTGTTGATTTTCTGATAGTGAATCTGATGGTGCTGTTACTGACTTGTATTGAGGGTGAGGCCATTAAAAATGATGCCCTGTGAAAGTATTATGTCTTAGAGGGAAATGGAGAAAAATTTAGATTTGTGCCATGTTTTATAAAATAGTTTCAGTTGCTAAACATTGTGAATGCAGCATGAATTGCAAAATTGTGAATATGGTTTCCTCATCAGCTCAAATTAAGTATTTCACAGCAGTTCTCCAGAAGGCAAATAGACTATAAAACAAGTGAAAAATGTTGCGTCAAAGTGCTCTCTGGTTTAGAAAGTCCAGAATCAATATTGTTGTTTTTTCAGTAACTTTTTATGGATCATGAAAGAATATTTTCCTTATTGCACTTTGCCCACGGTACTCACATCCTCATACTGCTTTTTATGAAATGCCATTACAATGTGGCTGACTAAACAAAACAGTGTTGCATAATGTGAAAAAGAAGAATTAACCAAAATAGCAAGCAACCACAAAAAGTGCAATCAGCCGCTGTCCTTTCACAATAAATCTCTTCTCTACATTTGCTCACAGAGTTTGCCGATTTTTTTCACAGCATAGCTCTGCAGCTTCTCACTGTCTCACATAACACTGGGTGCACACTGAACGTGAACCAAACATTTACAAAAGTGCAAGAAAAAAACTGCCTCTTCATTGTCTCTCAGGGAGGCCGTCACACCCGTTCAGCCAGCCCCACCAAAGGAGTGTCTGCGAGGAGCCCACCCAGCGCCTCTCTGCCTCTATGTCCTCAGTCTGCTCCGGTGCAATTGAGGGCCAGCTCAGGTTCCCCCAAAACTATCTTCCCCTATCCCTCTCATCAGGACTCCCCACCCAAGTCCCCACGCCGCCTAAGCTTCAGTGGTATCTTCCGCTCCTCATCCAGCTCCACACCTGCAAGCATCAAAATCTTCTCCAGAACCAGGAGAGGTGAGTCAAAAAAAAAAAAAACACTGTACTGACTGCCCATTCATGTTGAACACTCTGACTGTTGTAATGTCAATTGGTGGATTCACTACAACTGGATTTCGGTAATTATGCACATGTAAAAATATAGTATTATTCTGGTGATGACGCAGATTAATACTGATGTTATTTTGTGCAAGACTGGGTCGAGGAGGAAGACAATTACAGAGGAAGTAAGACAATAGATAGAAACTATGTTATCTCAAGGATTATGTGGGTCTCCTGCTGTATGTACAAGGTAAAGCCACATACAGGAACCTGTGTCGATCTGCTTGAGTTCAGGAGTTCAGATATTTTGCAGCTTGTGACAGAACTGACATAAAAACGTGTCATGCAGCATTTTCAGTTACACACATTGAACATCATTGTGTCAATAAGGAAGTAGAAGCCTAGATTTCATCACGGTAAACAAAAGAGAAGAATCCACTGTTTTGTGGCCAACATGGTCCTGAGCCTCGTCAGACAGATTGGCGATCATTTGGGGTGCAGATAGATGTACCTTCATCATCAGTCATCCTGTTATTGATGTCAACAACTTTCTCAGGATGGTTGGCTTTGTTTATTGTCAGAATCAAAGACGAGTTTTTTTAGCTCCCAAATCCTAGAATTAAGCAGTGCATTTCAAAGCCAGTTTATTAGATTAGGTTTCTGGTTTGGCATCCCACATTTGGGAATCCAGCCATAGTGCATTCTCCAAATTAAAAACTCATTAATGACATAATGGTAATACTGGTATGCGCTAAGAGGTGGAAATGAGAAAGGCTAGGCAGAACAAGGCCTTGTTTTATGAAGAACAGACCTAACAGGCAGCTCTTGTTTTTCCATGTATTTGGATGGCTGATTATTACATAACAAAAAACAGCCTGTTTCTGATGGAAACAGCCCTGCTGGAAGCAGCTTAAACGGCACAAAGATGAGTCATATGTTTTTGGCACGTACATATACCCATGTTCCTTCGCACAAGGTCAGTTTGGCATTGGCTGATGGAATAGCTCTGTTAGGGCCAGACCTCAAGAGTTGGCATGCTTGGTTTCCTCTGGAGATTGTTATTGATGGTAACCAAACGAAAACACACCAATGGCTTTCTTGTGCCAGCTGCTCAGGATTTTTAGAGTGTGATATGGTTCGAGACATTATATCCTCTCAGTCTCTTCTGACTAATGATGTGGCTTTAAATGAACGGGAGCCAATGATAATAGCAACAAAGTATGCTTATAGATGAGTATCATACAGCGACTGAGTGGGCACAACAGATTTTCTGTTTTCATTAGTGGAATGTTTTTGAGGGCACCCTGCTTTCGCCACAAGGGTGTGCTGAAGGCATAGTCTTGTCTTTATTTAGTTCTCCAACTATTCTTGATTCAGTTTTATAGATCTACATTATTATAATCAGTATTTTACTACGTTTTTAGTTTTTTTTAGAATTGTATGTGTTCCTGAAGATCTGACTTTGTATAATGTGCACAGTATTTTTTAGTGTTTTCTCAGGTGTATTAATATCCATATTTGCTACAAATCAGAATGTTTTCCCATCGCCTGGACATTGTCAATCTCTCAGTGCTGCAAGGCAGTGTGGTGCTTTTATACCCTTATCTGGAAGTGACCAGACTCTCAGGAGCTCCTCATACACACACACACACACACACACACACACACCCCCTCCCCCCCTCACTCTTTCTGTTGCTACTGTATGTTGTCAGTAAATAAAGGAACCGGGCAGTTTTGACTTTCCAAATTCACAAACGCACACCTTACAAGGACAGAATGATTTTATTGTGTGGAAGCTAAGCTATGGAAGAGCTTAATAAAATACACCATGGACAGTATTTGAAATCCTCATGGATGTGAAACTTAGCAACCTTCAATACAAACTGAAGTGATCTAGTTTTATTATGATACTGGAAACATTATCACAGTGAGTATCACAGGATGTTTGAGGTGACTGATTTCATCATTGATATTTCAACCCCTCACTCATATTAGCCATTGACCCACTGAGCGTAGTGGAACACTTGCATAACATGTTAATTGAGATATGTACTGGACACGCTGTCGCTAATGTGAGCAGCAAATACTGAGTGGGCCATCTGTTACGGGTAGGGGAAACTAGTGGTATTGAATGGAGGCTTTTTGATCAGCTGACAGAACATGGGATGTCCCCCTGCTGTCATCTGACGGGGGCTGGCCTCAGTAGTCTTAAAGGTCAGGCCCCCAAAAGTTGACAGCCGACTGTACAAATGACAGAGCTGCAGGACTCCTAGCTTAAAACCACAACCTTTATGTCTTTATTTGTAGTTTTTATCTCAGGGAAAGCTGATATTGTATGATCCTGAATGTATGTTACATTGTGTGAAGACAGAGTGAGACAGATGTGCCTATGCTTACTTTTCCTCTGTTGGGAAAGCGAAGGCAGTGGAAGGTGGGCGGGGAGATGTTCAGCCTGAGCCAATCACTGGTGTATCCTTCATGGACTGGCCTCCTTTTACAGGCTGCTGACATGCGTGCTATATTAAAGAGACGCCACCCACAGCTGCACCTGACAATTTCAGCACTGACACGGCTGGTGCTCCCGTCCCACTTGTTAATTTTGCATCACTTGCGAGAGGGACATTTCTCAGCTGAAGCTGTGTGGAAATTAGAGCTTTTATACTCCATGCCTTTTCCATCAAATGTATGAGCTGACACAGTAGACTGCTTCCCGTGGGCTCTGTGCTGCTTGAGGAGGGTTTTTTTTTTTGCCTGGATGCAAGCTTAGTCTATATTGGTGACTTGCTTCGGTTGTCATTTTCTGTTTGTACCTAGCACTGCTGGCTCCAAAGAAAAGTGGAATGCTCTACTTCATGGAGTAGCCAAAATAATTTTCTCTCCTGCAGAATAATCCAGAAGACTATTCTACATATTCTTTATCCTTCGATTGAAGATGATCAGTTTCCTCCTTTTAATAAAAAGGACCATTTCTCTCCTAAAGACAGACTAAACAGCTTCAAAATCGTTTTCTAGATCTGTGGACGTCAGCTGGATATACCTTTCACCCTCTTTTTGTACTTTTTTCATCAAATGGAGTGACTATTACCTGAGACAGTTTTGAGCCATCTCTGCACCCCTATCGTGATGCGGTTGGTCATTGTTAAATTTAGTTTTGAACCCACAACCCACTGAGTTTCATGAAGAGGTTTGGCAGCTTGAGGAGGAACAAGAAACGGAAGGAGCAAGATGGGCTAGGAGGGCGGCATCAGTCAGAGTCATCATGTCTTTCTGGTAATGTGCTGTGCTCTTTACTGGCTCCATTTTCCTGCATCTTCTTCCAGTAGTCCGGTAACCTCTTGGGTTCAGATATTTTATGTTTACGCTCAATCTATCAGTCACATTATAAAGGTTTCAGAATAATTTATTTTAAACTTCAGTAGTCCTGCATTAATATATTCTTACGTTTGAACATTCAAGTTATTCTCCTTTTGGCAAAAGTCACGATGAGGGAGCATCTGTTTTTTGTATGGCATAGATCTGTTTTTAACTTACAGTATATACCTAATAGGTATCTATCTATATCTGGTCTCCAGTTTCACAAATGCATGCAGTACATCCGCACAAAGGGACAGGAGGACACAGACCAAAGTGGTAAAGCTATGTGTGAGGCTGACCTGAGGCAAAAGGGTTAGCTCCAGTATACCTTGCCAAATGCAAAATACTGCACATACTGCATGATGCTTTTATGCATTGTGCTGGATCAATATGTCTTCTTTAATTAAATGTTAAACCAGTGAGCGAGATAATTAGTTTTTATATTGAAGTAATCCTGTCATCATGGTGAAGTACTTTATATCCAGTCTATCTGATACAGTGTCAGTTCATTATTTCTGTCCCATATCCTTAGGGAGTCACTTCAGAATAGCTGCTCCATTTTGAAAACTGTGTTTAAATTGACAGGAAGCATTTTAGCTGAAAGAACATTTTAAGTTGAATTTTTTGGGGGCTTTTCCTTATGTGTGGGGACTGTATCTCCATTCATAATATTTCTTCTTTTGGCTGGCAGGAGTCATCCCCACTAAAACTGGTCACTGCAGACCCAGTGGTCTGCAAGGCGCAGTTGTATGTGCTGTATATGCCATTTGTAGCTGTAGCACAACTTCAGCCTGTTCGTATCCAAAGGTAATGTCTATGGAAGCTGTGCCATGGGTAGCTCAACATTTTGTTGGCACAATTCAGAAATGCGCAATTGAAAATATTTTGATCAACCCAAAGCTACGCTTTCTGTTCTTCAAAACAACAAACTCTACCCAGCACTCCTCTCTCCCCACTCCCGTTCTACACCGCTGTCTTCTGACAAGTCAGACGTGAGATTTTAGAACGAACATAATGCAGTCAGACACTTATAATAACAATCTGAGCCTGTCACTGGCAAAAACAAGCCATTTTAGTGGACGTACATTGGCGGTTGCTATTGCCCAGTAGGATTACATTGCAGCCTGGTTTGGGGCTGCCGGGTACAGCGTTCCCACTCAATACTGAACCAGTTTCATAGATTTTGTTTACATTAGTCACTTAAACACAAATGCATGGGAAAATAGGGTCCAGGTTGAAAAATACAGAAATCCCCCTTTAAGGCAGCTATCGTGAAATGTTAAAGCTCATAATGCTTGATGTGTGAAGCACTGGGACACCCTGTGAGGCGTTCAAGTGGTGCTTTATCACAGACTTTACAGGTCCTGATTTAGAGCCAGTCTGACCTCGGTGAAGTAGATGAGAAGAGCAGAGTCCTGTCACAATGATGTACGTCCAAATGTGGTTGTATAAGATGTAGAGTTCATCGTAAAGGCAACATACAACGTGGTGACACCTAAGCCTAAACCATAAGTCCTATGAGCCAGAGCTTCTACATAATGGAAGTGCAACTATGTCGCTGCTGACATCTGCATGAGAAATTTCAGAATGTTGCCAATTAGAGGACATCTGTGTGTTTCTCAGCAACATTTTGTATGTCAATTTGATTGTGACTGCTCATTTAAATGTTTTGCCATGATGCAGTTTGCACACCTATGTGATAGTGAGCCTGCCATTAATGAGGTGCTGAACAGTCACGTCCTTTGTTGCAGAGAGCTGTCTTATGGTGTACCTAGCAAATTAGTTGAAACCTTTGTTGCTAATTGGGATCTCTGACTATATCACTTACTGCTTCACAATCCACACACAAGTTCTGACTAGTGGGCCCATACAAACATAGCCATTCACAATTGTGATTTATTGTGTTACATGGCTGGCCAGATCACTCTGTAGCACCACATCCATTAGGCCTGTAGCAGCCTCGCTACTGCTCTGACGTCAACCAGTGAGGATCACGTTGCTCCCAGAGTCACTGTAGACCCACTTGACTGACAACACCCTGTCGACTTCTCAGGGGACACCCACTCTTGAGAGGATCTGCTTTTATCGGTGTTATGTTAACATGTTATGTTATGTTATCTTGCAGTAAATTTCAATATATCAATTAAGTGTGAGTAGCTTCTGCTAATCTGCTACACTCCGAGCAGCCTCCACACCTTTGAATCACTGCACACATCTCATGCAAAACCCCTAAATATTCAGTTTTCTATCACATCAGACAGAAACCAGTAAATCCTCACAATTGAGAAGCTGGAAGTTAATCAGTTCTCAAAGTATCTACAGATTTGTTTTCTGTGAGTCAACTAATTGATTAATTTAACCAATCGTTTCATCCCTAATTCAAATAGTTTCATAACGAAGTGATGTGGAAATGGCAATTTACTCTGATTACAAGGCTATGGAGAGATTAACCTTACAAATCAATGTTGTTCTCCCTGCGTAGACAGCCGTGTCCATTGCATAAGTGCATCTTATCAGTATGTTCTTAGGTAGCTTCACTCTAAAATATTATATAAAGTACTGCGTAGTACTGTTTTTTTTATGTGTGTAAAGTTAGATGGACTGGACTACTTATAGCAAGGCATCCATTTCCTGTGTGGTGTCTAGCTGCCCTGTATAAACCAGGCTGAGGAGAGGGCTCCCAACCCTGCTGTTATCTCCTCCTGTGGAATGTGCCACAACAGCGTGGCTAAAATAAGAAGGTTACACTGCGGAAGTAAGGCACGCCAAAGAGGGCTGGTGCACGCCAACTAAATGTCAAGAGATAGTGTGAAGTGTGCTTGGACAGACCAAGGAAAGTTTTTCATTCGACACAGGGCTTCATTTATGAAAAACGCCTGGTAACTTTTTATAATTCTCTTTTTGGACGGTATATTTAGAAGGCAGGAAAAGTCACAGGAAATTAGTTAAGACCAATGTACCATGCTGATCACAATATGGATACTTCTGTCCTGGTTCATTTAAGAGTATACACAAGTTGTTAACCTTTGAATGATGATCCTAAGTACTTAATTTCTCCGTGATGTGTTTAAATTACTTAGTAATGATCTCAGTTTGTTACATATTACTGAGTCAAGTCAAATGATTTAATGAAATTGATTCTTTGGTCCTCATGTGTCATTTACAGACTGGCTTTACTGTCACACCAGTGTTGGATTTGTAGGTGTGATAAAAGTCAACTGGAAGTCTGGTAGAGGGCCTCAGCAAACATATCACTCATTGTCTGGCCTCAGAAATATGTCGGCGTGGTAGAGCCGGGGGAGTGTCACATGTCACCCTGCATAAGATTGTGATGCCTGATGTGAAAGAGCATGTGAGGGCTGCGTCACAGACAGCTGACTGCTACACTGGGGTTTAATGCAGCTGCTTATGTTGTAATCGGCCTAGTTATCGTGTAGGGACGCCAGGAACAGGAAAAGACAACCTACATGACTCATTGTGATTCTTTTTCCAATATTGATCCATTATTGATAGCTTTTTATTGCATCCATCGATATGAGTTGAGCTTTGGAGCGCCATCAAGGGATTTTTCATTAAAACGGAGTGATGCAGATGTCAGCAGCTATCAATTCACTGCAGTGTTATTGAGCAATATGCCACATGGATAATCATAGCCTTGAGTTAGTGGTTTTATATAATCAATTACTTAATTAAAAAACAATTAAAATAACATTTACATCAAAATACAAAGTAAGTGTAAAAATATATGCAACCTCATAGTTCTATTCCAATATTCTTTTAAAAATGATAGGTGAAGCAATGGTTTTTAAATTAAAGTTTTGATATTTATATGAATTATGTTGTTTTTGTTGTTGTGATATTCCATTTTGTTATTCACATTTGTTTAGAGGCTTTTTAGCCTTTACAATTCCTTCACCATCCACATTTTAATGTAAAGACGTCAATTTGTCACACCAAAAGTCTTATGATGCCCAACCCACAAGACGAGTTCTCAGCTTTAGGCCACTGATCCCACACAGGGTCCAAGCCACCTCTCCCTGAGATAAAAAAGAAAAGAAAGAGATAGTACTAATCTGGAAATGGATTCACAAAAATGAAAGGCTCTGCACACCCACAGGTGTCTTCACTTCTGGCTAATTAGACTTCTGCTCAGGTCTAATTATGCAAAATAAGTGAAAACACCTGTGTAGGTTGACTGTGAATTTGAAGGGCCTCTGAAATGTAAAAGCCTTTTGAAATGTATGAAAGCCGAGAACGGCTTTTTTATGAGGTTATCTCGAGATCACAAGTGAATCATTTTCTCATCTCGAGAAAATTAGCTTTATGTACAAACCCACCCCACAGAGCAGTTTGTATGTCATGGTCCACTCTTGTGAATTTAAACGGAATGGTGGTGTCAGTGTTTCTCAGTGAACACCAATAGCCTAGAACACAAATATAAACCACAAAAACCTGTGGCATTTAAGAACAGGCTGAGCTGTGTAAAGGACAAGACTGCTGATATATATATATATATATATATATATATAATATATTATTTTTATATATATATATATATATATATATATATATATATATATATATATATATATCTATCTGCTAGGGGTCTACTACCCTTTTTTACTTTTCATTTACAGTGTTACGCACTAAGGCAACAAACTCGTTACAAAAGAGTCGCCCCACAGTAAATAATGACAGTAGAGTGACAGTAGAAATGTTAGTTGAAGGCAGATTTTTAAAGCTAACACATGCTGCTAATTGTTATTTAAATGGATATAATTTTGTTTTGCAGCTGTCTTTCTAATGGTGGTTTTTGCATCCCTGTCTGTCAGTGACTGGGCTGAGAATGTATCTCTGGTATCTGTGTTGTTTCTTAGTACCTAGGACACTCACAGTCCCTGATGGATCCGATATGCATTCCTTCTCTGTCATAGCATGTGACAGCAGTGATGGTATCTTCAGCAGTTACCATTGTAGCACCTCAGTCTTGCCAACTAAGCCTATCAGCGATGTCAACCCGCACGGCGTTTTCATTGTCACTGAAAACAAAGTATAGACTGACATTGAGAGAAACAGTTGTGGCATCTATTGTGGACCTTTTTATCTCTCTGCAGCCTCTGGACTCTCCACACCACCCACCACCCCAACCCAGGCGTCCAGCCAACCGTTATTTACCCAGGAGGCCCAGCTGAGCAGGCCCAGCCCCGAACGCCTGGAGGCGAGCTATCGATCCCGTTCAATTTCCACACCTCCAGACACAGGTCAACGCCTCAGCCTTCCCTCTGCTAAACCACCGATCCCTTCCTCGAGCCCTGTGACATCTTACTCTACCTCGCAACAAGTGAGTCAAACTGCAAAAATGTTACTCGTTTTAAAACGCCACCTAAATGTTATCTGTTTGCCTCGGGTAAGTTCTGTCACTGCTTGTAAACTCTAAACAATCAATTAATGTGGGTATGACTCAGTCAAATACATTTAGTTCTTCTTTCACCAGTCAGCAATGTTAGAACGTAAACATACATTTAGTTTGAAGAGTTTTTCATGGAGCAGAGAGATTTCACACCACAGGTACAAAACTAGTGTTTTGTTCCAAGGCTCCAGTTTCTAGCTTTCGGAGAGGGTGGTATGAGTTAATAAGTAATAACTGAATTTTCCTGGGGCTCAGGAATAGCATATGCATTTGAATTTCTAAAATAGGTGAAATATTTATTACTTTTACTAAAAAAATAAGTCTGAATATGTGACAAACTTTGCAGGTAAATGCTATATCTTTGCACTACTTCAATATCAGTTAAACTAAGTCATGTATTCTAAAAAAGTACTAATGATAATCACATGAATCACAAGATGTTGAAACTGATAACCATTTTATTCTTTGTAGCAACATAACAGTCTGTCCATGAGTCATGCGCTGCTTTACTCAGTGTCATGAGGCCTTACTTGGACAGTGGTGAACAGAAAGCATAGATGATGCAAATCTCTTTCATTTGAGCTCTGACACTGGGGCATGCTGTGTGACAACAGGGCTGTGTTTGCACTATTTGCTCTAAGAATATAAATATTGGCTTTGCATTGAAGCAATATGTTCATCGAACTGAGTGCGTGCACAATTGACTGCTACTGCAAAAACAGCTGAGAAGTATTAGTTCAGGGTTTGGTGACAAGGGTTTTCATTGTGGGCTTTATTGAGGATTCACCACAGTCTAAGTCAGGGTGTGATACTAGATTTCCCAAAGCTAGTGTGTCCATTTAGTTATCAATTATCTGGTCTGTCTCGACCTGTCTGCTGGGAGTGATTTGTGGATTCTAGCCAGAGAGGGTAAATCAATATTTCATCACCAACATTGTATACTGTTGATATTAACACCCAAGGACTCACGATTGTGGTTGAAGAACGACAAGTCAGTGCCTGTCAGCTTCTCTGTGCTCCCCCTTCCCCCTCTCCTTAATTCATAAGAGAGACTGACAAAATAATCTTCTGATGCTGTAAAGTTTACTTTTTGCCAAATCCAATTTCCAATTAATTTAATGGATTTCTGTATGTCTGCTTCCCTGTTGTCTGCTGTAATACCAGAACAGGCTGCGTGCCCGCTGTGATGCAGCAGGGCAAGATTTATGAAAGTGCAGGAGTAGGTTTTTGGCGAGAGAAGCGCTATGTCACCATTGCAGGGTGACACTGGGGAGCTGTCTAGCATCCCAGATCAGGTATGCAGGCTTTCTGCTGCATCTGCTTCATCTACTGCTGCAGTGCCTTGTTGTTGAATATACTTGCAAATTAGTGACCAAGGGAAATCATGTATCAACAAGCACACTCGTATACAAATCTCTCAGCATGACACAGCATATTTCAAGCTGGGAGCTCGCCTATGTCGTGCAAGATGCAAATAGCACAATTTGCATGCCATTTTCTAATGTTGCTGCCACTGTGCTCGAGGCTCCAACGAGTTGTTTCTGTAGAGCTCGGCCATGTTGCTCGTTTTGTCAGAAGAAATTAACTCTCGAGGATTTGACAAGGCATCCCCCAGCTTCTTGCTGCTAAGCAACGTAAGGGGATTTCCTAATATGGTGAAGCACCCAGGTTGCTCTGCATGGAGGGGTGTGTCCACAGCGCGCGGAGCTTCCTGCTTTTTCTCCACGCTGTACATGTGAAAGACTTTTCCTGTGGTGAGTGTTGTTTGGTAGGTTCTAACTATAACAAAGGACTCCGCTGATTTATTGTGGTGGGATTCAACTTCGCACGCCTGTGTAGTGGCTGTTTGAGCAGCGTGGTGACATTGGTTCCCCCTACTGCAGCAAATGGCTCAGGAGGACTGTTCCACTCTGAGTTTTAAGGGGTGTGTCTAGTCTAATAATAATGTGCCACTAAAGTTGCAGCTCCATTGTTAACGTTTATGTCACGTTATCTGTGTATATCGGAACTGGAGGAGCTTTATGTAATCTCTGAAACGCCGGTGGCGCACGACGTTTTCGTTGTTTGTGTGTGTGTGTGTGTGTGTGTGTGTGTGTGTGTGTGTGTGTGTGTGTGTGTGTGTGTGTGTGTGTGTGTGTGTGTGTGTGTGTGTGTGTGTGTGTGGTGATGGTTTTTTTTTGCACACCTCACTCTGTGTGATCACAACGTCTGCTCTCAGGCCGCTGGGGGAAAGTCGCTTTACCCTGCTGCTCACTCACAATTTACAGTAAAGTTTTGTCGTGCGCTGCCGTGTGTTGTTGTGAGGATTTGCTGCGATCTTCACGGCATACTTCTGCATTTTCCCTCTCTTAGGTCTACGGTTTATTCGAAGGCATGCTGGAGAAACTTGAACTAGATGATGATGGTAAGTGTCCCACTGCGATATCTGCTCATTTTTACGAACGTCAACGCAATAAGTGATCAAATGTAAAGGTGACTCCATAACATCAGGATGTCGTAGGTATTCCAGCTGTTTGTAGCCAAAAGAATAGTCAGGCCATGCTACAGATATATCAAAGCCGTTTACGGCGTAACACAACGATTCATCCGCTATATTGTGTCACAAATTGGAGGGATATCCTCCACAGACGCCTGACTTTACCGGTTTGTTATCACAACAGACCCGTTTTTGTAAATGAATGGGTATTTATGAGAATTTTACACCGCGGTCTTGATAAATGAAGACGTGCAATGCTGGAGTGATATTCAACAGGCCTGTATTTTATCACGGTAATAAGAATTGTCTTATTTTTATTTATTTTTTTACTTGATTTAATTTGGTCAGTAAACTATAATAGACTGTGTTTCATCACCACATGTGGGGGGGAAAATATTGTAATCTTCAAGCTGCATCATCAGTGAAGGACCTACATTCCTAAAGTAACTTGCTGTGTGTTTTTCCACTGTTTTTGTGCTTGTTAGTGCTTAACGGAGATCTTAATTATCTGTAAGATGGAGCAGTAAAGTGGCTGTAAGTGGACCAGACCTGTAATGGTTGTTTAGGCTCTGAGTGTTTTGTTTCCAGGCTGTCATTATATATTCCCTGTGAGATTTCTCCTTCCTCTAAAAGTTTTTATCCTGCTTTTCTTGTTCTTACAGCTGCTGAACCTGAAAGTGATATTTACATGCGCTTCATGAAATCCCACAAGTGCTATGACATTGTCCCCACAAGCTCCAAGCTGGTGGTGTTCGACACAGCGCTCCAAGTTAGTATTTTGACAAAATAGGTTCTTTTGCCTGCAGACAAACCTTTATGATATAAAAGTTGCTTGAGAACCGAAAGAGACATCCAGCAAAAGTTAATGTTCAGTAAATTAAGCGTGAGTATTTGCCCCAGAGCAGTTTCTACGAAATGGTTGATTAAATGAAATCTGTTAAACAGTAATCCTTGGGAGGTCTCTTTGATGTGTAGATCTGCAACCACTAAATCCACTGAAGCCCAGAGTTGGGAGTCCATATCTAATAGAAACGGAAATACTAAAACCACCAAAAAGCTATCAGGAGTTTAGAACATACTTCTCAAAATACATCACAACTACTCATTAGAATGTGACGGAGACAAGTCATCAGATGATGAAGGCTGCAACCAAAGATTGTTTTTGATTAGACTAGGGCTGCAACTAACGATTATTTTCATAGTCGATTCATCTGTAGATTATTTTCTCGATTAATCGATTAGTTGTTTGATCTATAAAAATGTCAAAACATGGTGAAAAATGTGGATCAGTGTTTCCCAAAGCCTAAGAGTACGTCCTCAAATGTCTTGTTTTGTCCAAAACTCAAAGATATTCAGTTTACTGTCACAAAGGAGAGAAGAAACTAGAAGATATTCACATTTAACAAGCTGGAATCAGAGACATCTTATTTTTTTTAATAAAAAAATGACTCAAACGATTAATCGATTATCAAAATAGTTGGCGATTAATTTAATAGTTGACAATTAATCGATTCATCGTTGCACCTCTAGATTATACCCTTAATTTGTCATCTTGTCACCTTGTTTAGTCTATGAAATGTCAAGAAAATGGTAAAGAATTCCCATCACAAGTTCAGAGAGTCCAAATATGTTGAATTTAAAGTCATATAAAACCCACACAAGCAGCACATTCTTATAGTATTTAAGAGGCTTGTACCAGTGAATATTTGCTGTTTTTGCTTGACTTAACAACTGAATTGATTGATCGTTTATCAGAATTATTGCCGATTCATTTTCTGTTGATCAGCTAATAGATGAAGTGTTTCAGCTGCAGAAAAGAAAATCACATAAGTATTGTGTATAATCTAATTGGATTTTTCATTTGAACTGTTGCTTACAGGTTAAGAAAGCATTCTTTGCCTTGGTAGCTAACGGTGTGCGAGCTGCTCCGCTATGGGACACAGAGAAGCAAAGCTTTGTGGGTAAGAAACCCAAAACCAACTTAATGGCATTTTTACCAGCCCTGACAGCAACGTGCATGTGTGTGTGCGCGTGTGTGTCCATTGCCTCCCCAAGCCCAATTTGGCGTTGTTTTTATGGCTTCTGCTCTTAACACACACTAAAATAATTATTTAATAGTGTGTAAGATTATATTTCAAAGAATCTTGGATCTATTAAAGTGCCACGTGTGATACTGTTTTCCTAGTTTAGAGTTTTCTTGCTCTGATATTTGATGCTGTTCATGTCTAAGTTAGGCATGTTTAACATTGAGTTTGAAGTTTTATAAAGTTGTTAAATCGCACTTGAAAGTATTTGATTCATATAAGAGGCAAAAAAGCTTTCGTACTCTTTGCACATTGTTGTTGTAATTGCCAAGCTTTCAGTTAAATACCATCTCCAAAGAAAAGACAGAATTTGGCAAATAAATGTTAAATTTGCAGATGCCTTTAATCTTCTTACTTGCTTCTTAAGCACTGCAATGGAACTTTAGTGTGTGTTTTAGTCCACAGTTTAGTTTTAGAAAAAAACGCTTAATTACTCATTTTTATTTCATAATTTCTCTTGCTGTGCCATTGCTGAATGAACACAGAGGACAGGCTGTGTGTGTATTAATGCTGCTGGTCATGTCTAGTGGAGTAAGATGCTATATTGAGCAGAAGTCATTAGAGCTCTCATAAACCACTAAACACAGCAATGGCTTCTCTGTATTGACCTCTGAGAGGTTGGAAAAAATATTTAACAGAAAAAAACAGCAGACTAAAAAATAAACCCTCTTGTTAGTAGGAGAGTTTCAAAAGCCAAACCTGCGGTGAATCGGCTTTGTTGTTCTGGTGTTTTTTTTTCCTGTGTAGAGTTTATTGCAAGTCAGCCTGTGATGAATAATGAATGCAAAGTCAGCATGAGGATTAAGCGAGGGGGGGGCAGCAATGTGTTGTTTGGAGCACGCCCTTGTAAGCGTCTCTTTTAACCAAATCATACAATGCCTGCAGGCACGCTGCTGTACGGTGTTTATAGATTCTGTTTTCATTGCAGGAATGCTGACAATCACAGATTTCATCATCATACTACACAGATACTATAAGTCACCAATGGTAAGTCCACGTGACAGATGTTTGTATGAGATTTGTTTCTTGGTCCAAGGAGGATTTCTCGGTTTGTTTTTTTTCTTAAACCAATGTCTACTTCTTGTATTTCAGGTGCAAATATATGAATTAGAGGAGCATAAGCTTGAGACGTGGAGAGGTTAGCATCGGGATCATACTGTCATGTTTTTGTAGCATGCATAATGTAAGATTATATTTCTGTTATAAGGAAAATATGAAAAAAAATACTTTCATATTTCTTGCTGCAGAGGTTTACCTACAAGCAACATTTAAGCCTCTGGTCAACATATCACCTGATGCAAGGTACGTTGTCTCATGAATAATGAATCTTTGTGTATGCGTGTGGGCAGATTTGATTGTGCTACTTGTAATGGGTCATTGTGTTTGTTGTGTTGCAGCCTATTTGATGCCGTGTACACCCTTATCAAAAACAAAATTCACCGCCTGCCTGTCATCGACCCCGTCACAGGGAATGCACTTTATATTCTCACACACAAGAGGATCCTCAAGTTCCTCCAGCTTTTTGTGAGTCCCACACAGTCACTGCCAGTCTGTCTGTGAATGAGTGTTTAGCATGCATAGTATTTTAATCTATATGATGGATAATAAGGATTGCTTATTGCTGGGAACTTTGTGGTCTCGTCCTCACTTTCATTTGTCTGCTGCCTTCTAGTGGTCAATGTGGACATTAATAAAATATGCCATTACTGAAAGGAAGTGGGTGGAGAGTGAACCGACTCGACATGTCCCTGCCTCATTGTGTTTGTGTTTGTATTTGTGTTCTCCAGATGTGTGAAATGCCAAAGCCAGCATTCATGAAGCAGACTCTCGGGGAGCTGGGCATTGGCTCGTACCAGGACATCGCTTTCATCCACCCGTACACGCCCATCATCAAAGCTCTCAACATTTTTGTGGAGAGACGAGTGTCTGCCCTGCCTGTGGTAGATGAGTCGGGTAAGATCTCAAACATCAGTGTTGACAAAGTATAATAATAATAATACTACTAAATTAACTTACTTTTTATGTCATGTTACAGGCAAAGTTGTGGATATTTACTCCAAGTTTGATGTGATTGTAAGTTGACATTTCGACAATTTCTGTTTTTGAAGAGACAAAATACCAAATATATATATATATATATATATAAGTATAAATATAATAAATAAATATATGTATAAGAGGCTAAACTGCTCTGTGATTTATTGTCTCACTTTCTACAATGCATTTTCATGTCTGCGTGCAGAACTTGGCTGCTGAGAAGACGTACAACAACCTGGACATTACAGTGACGCAGGCTCTGAAACATCGCTCCCAGTATTTCGAAGGAGTCATGAAGTGTCATAAGATGGAAACAATGGAGACCATTGTGGACAGAATAGTCAAAGCAGAAGTGAGATTTTGGAAACACAAAGACATATACATACGTACATTTAGTTACACAGAAATAACTTCAGGACTGATTTTGACATGCATATGTAATTATGCGTTTTGTGTTTTCCGCCAGGTGCATCGGTTAGTGGTGGTGGACGAGCACTCCAGCATCGAGGGCATCGTCTCCCTGTCAGACATCCTCCAGGCCCTGGTGCTAAGCCCTGCAGGTATAGATGCTCAGCATTGCTAGCCCCAACTCCCTCTCTGTCCCGGACCCTGAGCCCTCTTCCCCACCCCACCCTCTAACTCTGTCCCAGGTAGGAAACGCACCTGTCTGAATCTTGGCTGGTTGTCGCCTGTAACTGGAAGCTAGGAGGCATGGTGCCTGACGTCCTGGGTGTCGCTGCTGTGTGGATTTTTGGGGGAGGATGAAGAGGCTGGCATCCTCTTTGTCAAGACAAGAGACTTCACTGCTAATGGTTCAAAAAACAAATCCCATGTCTGCTCTCACCAGTGCATTGACATATATTTGACACAAACATTTCGGGAAGTTGTTTTTTCATTATACAGCAGCTTAGATAGAGATTTAAAAATTGGTATATTGTGTCTGTACTTGAAGGTCATAGGTGGACAGATTAAGGGACACTGCTGCCTTCACATGCAGCACAAAGGAGTAAGCATTCTTACCATCCTCCAAGTTGGTTAAGAGCATGTTCACACCAAGAATGTTCAAAGTGAATCATTGGAAAATATAGTGCATTTATCTACCTTATACATGTATTTATTTGTTGAACATAGAGGAGTTTGCACCAAATACGTTAATTGGGAGAAAAGCAAGAACTGTGGTGTGATTTGTTGGGAATGGGAATGAATTTCAAAAGCACTCAGCTTTGTAGTGGGATGGATGTAAGGATGAAAGCCAAGTTTAACAACATGAACTGAGCACAAAACAACCAGGCTTGGTGTCAAAATGAGGGAAAATGTATTGAATCAAGACCAGCTTCAGGTCTTTGCTGGACAATTCTATCAAACAATTCCTTCATGTATTTCTAACTTAAATATCAGAGTCTGTAAACTACAGCTTGGAGCACATTTACAGAAAACATGAATAGAGCTTACCAGGCTATGTTTAAAGGACTATTTCGGCGCAAAATGAACCTAGGGGTTAATAACAGATGTGTACCCACTCGATCGTTCTTTGGGACATGTTTTCATGCTAATCCAATGTGTTTGTAGCTTGAAAACAAGCTAGCGCGGACCGCTGATTAGCTTAGAACGCAAGTATTCGGGGCACAGGGAAAGTAAAAACAAATCGCTATTTTGTACCACTAAACAGGCTCAAAATATCACCAAACTTCCACGGTCGCATAATGACGGTCCCTAAATGTTAACCGAAGCATTGAGAACTTTGTAAGTGTACAGACAGTTTATTGAAAAGATAGATTATAAAGACACTCACGTTCATGTTTACATGCGGCCGCCATCTTGTAAACCAGTCATGACTTACAGCTGGCGATGCAAACTAAAATCAAAAGCAATTTGCTCAATATATGTGAAATAATTGCACTCTGCATAACTTGTCTAGTGTACTTACTCAGTGAATAACTGTCCATCTGGTCCCTCCGGTCTGGGTCGCCGTCTCCAATTTATTTTCGGGACATGGAAAAAAGTTTCAAGTACAGCCCTGTTTATCAGAGAGGGGAAATCTTCAGACTGTACAAAACACTGCGTCTCTTGGGCATCGCGACGCAACAGGTCCCACTCCCTGCAACACAGACACTCCTGTTTGGTGGCCATAGCTTCACAATGTCCGCAGGTACACCACCAGTTTCCCAAAGTACGAGGCTGTGTTGCGGCATTGACTACCGGTAGCTCTCTCTCTCTCGTAGCCCTTTCACGGAGCTCCCGCAGCTCTTCGTTCAATAAACTGTCTGTACACTTAGAATGTTCTCAATGCTTCGGTTAACATTTAGGGACCCTCATTATGCTACCGTTGAAGTTTGGTGATATTTTGAGCCTTTTTAGTGGTATAAATAGCGATTTGTTTTTACTTTTCCCTGTTCCCCGAATACTAGCGTTGTAAGCTAATCAGCGGTCCACGTTAGCTTCTTTCAAGCTACAAACACATTTGATTAGCATGAAAACATGTCCCAGAGAGCGACAGAGTGGGTACACATCTGTTAATAACCCCTAGGTTTGCGCCGGAATTGTCCTTTAAGTCACATCTGCTAGAATTTGGTTTGTTGCCACTTTGCCCCCTAAAGCTGTCAGTCTGGTGTGATGGTATGTTACCCAAACTCTGTCTATGACACAGGATGAATCAATTGTTGCTGTATTTAAAACCTGTGGTTTTACAGTTGTAATTTAGCTTTGGGAAACAAAGTTTTCCACAGTGGTTTGAGTCACAAATGTTGGGTCTAAATGTAAACTAAGGCATACGCTGTCCCATGCAGATGCTTTACATATTATAACTTCTGCCAATTTATGTTTGGCTTTTAGTAGATGCAATTGTATTTTGCCAGTAGCAAGCTCTACTTGACTGATTGATTAACATGTTTTGTTTTGATACCCTTGAAAGCAAATAACTAACTAACAATTTTTGTGATTTCAGTGTTAGAGGTTGCCTTGTGTTCCAAGCTGTGTCAGATCAGTATAGTGTGGAAGGAAACCTGACACACAAGCATTAACTCTTCACTTTAAAGTATATGTTCACAGTTTTTCAACCCAGGCTTTATTGAAATATTTTCTATATTTTTTTATTTTATCATTTATATCTGTGCATAACACAACCCCGATTTTGTGAAACTAACCAGTCTGCTGTAATTTCTCTCTGGGTCTAAACAAAATCAAATGAGGCAGTCATTCAGGGCTTCAAAAAGTGATAAATTTTGTTTTTGAAAACAGGAAGCTCCGTTTAGTCTACATGTTGTACAGATTAGCGGGCAGAATTATGTCTACTCCTACTTTTATTGACTTAATTGATGCTGGTTGTAGCCTCATTGAAGTGGGTAGTATTGTAAAATTAAGTCATTAAAAGTTGCGAGAAATATTGATTTGTAAATATATAATATATATACACTGAACAAAATTATAAATGCAACACTTTTGTTTTTGCCCCCATTTATCATGAGCTGAACCCAGAACTAACTAACTTTTTCTATGTAAACAAAAGGCTTATTTCTCTCAAATATTGTTCACAAATCTGTCTAAATCTGTGTTAGTGAGCACTTCTCCTTTGCCGAGATAATCCATCCACCTCACAGGTGTGGCATATCAAGATGCTGATTAGACAGCATGATTATTGCACAGGTGTGCCTTAGGCTGGACACAGTAAAAGGCCAAGGGGGTCCGAAAACCCCTATCTAGTGTTACGGTTAGGGTTAGGGCAAATGCTCACATTAGATGGCGTCTGAAGTGTTCTCTTCACGGATGAACCATAACACCAGATACTGACTGGTTTTCGGACCCTTCCCGGACCCCCCCAATACAGTAAAACTGCACATTTTAGAGTGGCCTTTTATTGTGGCCAACCTAAGGCACACCTGTGCAATAATCATGCTGTCTAATCAGCATCTTGATATGCCACACCTGTGAGGTGGATGGATTATCTCGGCAAAGGAGAAGTGCTCACTAACACAGATTTAGACAGATTTGTGAACAATATTTGAGAGAAATAAGCCTTTTGTGTACAAAAACAAAGTCTTAGATCTTTGAGTTCAGCTCATGAAAAATGGGGGCAAAAACAAAAGTGTTGCGTTTTTAATTTTGTTAAGTAAGTGTATGTGTGTGTGTGTATATATATATATATATATATATATATATATATATATATATATATATATATATATATATATATATATATATATATATATATATATATATACATATACACACACACACACAGTGCTATCAGTTAAACGCATTATTAACAGCGTTAATGCAAACCCATTTTAATGGCGTACATTTTTTTTATCGCGGGATTAACGTTCTTTTTGGCATAGCAAACTTTGTAGTTTTTTTCACATGCTGTTGCAACAACTAGTAACGTTAGAAATACTACAACACCACACCGGATCTAGCTAGACCGAAAACAAAACAGGCACGCCGCACACACTTGTTTAGGCTTGCGAGCCGGCCAAAGAGTAATAGGCTAACGGTACGTTTTGAGTGGATGGCGAGCGCAAGACGCCGAAATGGATGCCAATAAGATTCTGAATGGAAAGTTTACTTTTAAAAAGTTGCCAAATGATTCCATTGACAAGACCAAAGTGATCTGTGTGTTTTGTCATTGTGAACTGAGCTATCATCGCAGCACGTCCAGTCTGAAGTACCGCTTGATGGCCAAGCACACAGCTGATGCGAATTCTCCGCCCCCTCGTCAAAGCCAGGCGACAAAAGCACAAAGCAAGCCGATCCACTTTTCCATGTTGATAAGAGCATTAAAATGAGAAAAAATAATTGGACAAAAAGAAATCAAGGGACATTTTAGAATAGATAAAAATGTGCGATTAATTGTGAGTTAACAATGACATTAATACGATTAATCGCGATTAAATATTTTAATTGTTTGACAGCACTAATATATTTATTTATTTATTTATTTATTGGTAGAGATCTTGCAGCAGAGTGGCAAGTTTGCCCAAAACCAAGCCGCTGGTGAGGTTATGATTATTAATAATGAAAATGGACGAAAGGATTCCTGTCTATGCATGCATCGTGTCCCTGTTGTGTCCTAAGTCTTTCTTCTTCCTCTTCACAGATGCCTGTAAGGAGGAGAACCTGACTGAGTGAGAGGGAGGAAGCATCAGCTGGAGTGGAGACGTGATGGGAGTAAACAAGTTGAATGGTATGGAGCGTGAGGCTGAGCAGAGCCAGTCTGAAGGTCCCAGAGACTCCTGCAACTGATGCACTGTAGAGGCTTGGAAACCAAAGAGCTAGACAGATGAATGAAGTTCCTAGACAGTTCCTGCACTGAGGATTGATTTTCTGAGTGTTTTTTTGTTTGTTTATTTGAACACTGATCAGATGCACACACACACACACACACACACACACACGCACACACACACACACAGTATACTGTATTTATATACACACACACACACGCATACACAGAGATGCATTATGGTCATCTGCTGGGGAAAGGTGGGAAAGTCGAGACTGGTTCTGATGAATTAGGGCTTCAGTGTTTTGCGTTGTGTAGTTATGATCATGCTGCTGTCATCTGTTGATTTTTAGTCACATTTTGTAGTCGATACTGAATGTTCTCACTTCTTGGTATGTGGTGTAGAAAGGTGGACATTGAGAGATGCAATTTATTGTTTGGTAGCAAAACTACACTTTACCTACAATGTGGCCATTACAGTTTGCCAGTGCCAATATAGAGGGATTGATGCCCAATATTTATTTGTGCCTTTTTTGCTCTGCCGACACCTGTTAAAACTGACAGTAATTGTGTCCTTTGACTTTTTATTGTCAAATGAGTGCAATTATTTGGATTTGTTTTTAATGAATGGTTAAGATATCAATGTGTAATAGTTGGCAGATTCAACCTTCTACTTCTCATTCAAAAAAGATTTCCCTTATATTTGGTTGCATATTCTGTGATTTTAAACCATGTCAGAAGTGTCAAGAATTTCTGTTAAATATATCCTTATTCTAAAAAGAAAATTCTAAATAAAATCAAAATCATTTTGGCACAAAAACATAGTGGTCAGAGGAAACTACAACTGTACACCAATAAAGATTCTATCAGCCAAGAGCTATGAGTGAGCACTTATTTTACATCTGTAGTCATTTAGTCATTGTGACTCAAGGATGCATTTTTGTAATGTTATTAAAAGACCGGAAAATGTCTTTTTAGGTGTTTAAAAACTTTAAAAAAAAATGTACTTTTAGTTTTGATGCTTCAGATAATCTGATACTCGCAAACATGCAACACAACTCTGTTATCTCAGCTGTAGCGCGACAGGACTCATCTCCATCTTTGACTGTAAATAGGATCAGTTTCAGGAAAAGTGTCACATAAAGCTTTATTTTTATGAATGTGTCAACATGTTTAAAGAGACTGCAGTTTTATTGTTATTTTTGTAAATATATTGTGGCAATATGTCCGGTTCAAAGAGACTTTGTATCTGATCAACATGTACTGTAAATGGGCAAGCATGAGAAACTACACTTCAGCAGTATGAATGTCCTTTGTTTTACTTTTTTCTATTTTTCTGGCTGCACAAAAATAAATGGACACTGAATGTACTTTAAAGCTGTGTTCTTTAAGTTTTTGTTGAGCTGTTTTTAGCTGGTTCGTTTTTGTCTACCCCCCACAGTCCTTTCAGGTGGTCTCAAATACCCCTTCATCATAGCAATGGCTTTCATGGAATTGTTTAATAATATTTCACTGCAGGAAAACCACAGTGGCTGTGATGGATCCATGGTACAGTATGTGACTTCATACACAACTAAGTGATCTCTGTTCTTGGCCGCAGGGCGGAGTCGAACCTGCAGCCGTTGCGTTGAGGAGTAAACCTCTATATGTGGGCACCTGCTGTACCAGGTGAGCTACCCAGGCACCCTAATGTGAATTAAATAAATAAATCTTTGTCTCCAGTTGGCCAAGCACACAATGAACCAGCCTCTTCAACACGTAACAACTATTCTTTAACGATGGACGATTGTAAATAACAGTGTTGCAATAGTTTCCTAATTTTCATATCAGCAAAAATCCTGAAAAAGCAACACCACAAAACAAATTAGTATTACAAAGCAGTGTTGTGGTATGTGCAATGAGCACTTTAGTAACCTTCAGTACTATCACTTAGTATTTAGTTTAACATTACTATTTAAAGCTTTGAAAAATGGTCTGTATGGGTTTGTTGCTAATCACAGACATGATTTGAAGTTGGTAACTACACCACGTCTTCTTTCCTTCTGATTACCATATTCTGTGAGATTCAGATGCTTTTCTTTCATTAGACATTTCTAAGAAGACTATCACTAACCACAGACGGCTGAACAGTCATCACCGAAGCTGTAAGCAGTTGAGCCTTCAGCCTGGAGCCTTTTTCTCTTCATGGCATGCTGCCCTGAGGATATTTTAGAGCAGGGATAGGCAACCATGTGCCAGAGAGTGCTGAGAAAAGGCTGGTTTTTATTTCAGCTGAATGCTGCAGCAGCTGATGGTTCATTCTCCATATTTGAAGATGATCTGCTCAGTGAAATCAGCTGTCATTTCCTGTAGATGAGGTAGAAATGTGCAGACTCTTGGCATTGTGATTGCCTGATGTTTTAAACCCTGCTGGAGGGTTTGTGGAGCAGCCACAAGGTGACACTGCAGCACACAGTTCAGGCAGGACAAGGCTTAATAAAATCTGCTTCTACAGTTGGTGTAATAAGTAACTCTTTCTCATTGAATATTTACATTCCAATAAGAGATGAATGATTTGCGAGGGGTGCTTTTTTTGATCTCTTTTTAAGGAAATTGCTAGATTTCAGAAGGAAGTTTTTAATGCAGCAAAGGCTGCCTCTAAATTAGGCAAAGGTGCCGTGAGTGGATCTGATGGACTTCCAAATGAGGGGTATAACTGGACCAGACTTACTGCAGACAATCTCCTTTGATCTCCCAATCTCCCCTGTGATATTCAGTGCTGGGGAAGCCTCCTCTACACCGTGTAGCCCTAAAGCAGAAGAGGCAGGAGGGCTTCACAACCCCCCTTTCCTCTTCTTACTGCCCATCTTTTTCTTTACACACACACACACACATTCACCATCCACACCCACACTGGACTCTCTTTTGAAAGTATCTGGCTTGATTTAACATTCCTCTTCAGAGCGTGTCCTGCATTTTATATGCATGGCGAGTGAGAGAGCGAGAGGAGGGTTTGCGTGGGGCTCCAGCCCAAATGAACTTTCCTGTTGGTCTCCTCAGGGATGTATGTGTACACACACACACACACACACACACACACCACTTTCTTTCACTCCCTTCATTTTATCATACCCACTCAACTCTTTCAATATTAGTTTTACTACATCATGCTTTTCACAAATTCCACTGAGCAGCAAGAGTGCCGTGGCCTTTGAAGACAAGTGTGATCAGAACAGTAAAAAAAAAAAACTAGCCTCAGGGCATTTTGGGTTTTTGCACTTGTGTTTAACAGCGCATGGAGCAGAAGAGGGAGGCTGACAAGTGCAGTGTTTGGGGACAGCTTTGATGTCTGCTGGGGTGCGGCTGCTGTGCCTTCACAGTCCTTCACAAGGAGGCTCACGTTGACACAACCAAGATTACATATACAATTCACAGCTGTGGATAGATCACAGATAATCAAAAGACCACTGTTGATACACTGCTCTTCACCGTCAATAGCTCTTATTTTCTTTCTGTCTTGCTGACATGCACAGAGACGAAGCTGAGAATCAATAAAAAACATTTTTTTTTTTTAAAGCAGACACAACATGAACTTGGACTGCAGCTGCTTGAGAAATCTGGTTTATTAGGAACAATATGATCCCAATAGCTTATTGTGGATATAGCAGTAAACAACAGAAACACAATTCACTTTTTTAAGTGCTACAGGTTTGTGATTATAGACATAAAACAGTAGCAACCATGGCGTCTACATTCATATATTATGCACAGAGAATATAAAAATTACACTATATTGCTGTTGAACTGTTCCTACTCCTGCTCATAAATAGCCTTCTGGTTCTCACACACACATCACTATATGACACAACTGTGAGCTGCTGTAATGAGAGTGGGACAACTGAGACAAGGTTTAACTCTGGCAGGTCAACATTTTACAGATAAGCACTGAGTTATCATTGGAGCACAAAGCTGACAAAAGTTAAGCTGATATAGTACAGTAACACTAGACAAACCCTCCACAGAGAGATCATACAACCTCACTGAATAGACTCAGTGAAGTGAAGCGACGTGTATCCTCCTTAAGCTACTTTTTTAGTTTGTTTTGTTTTTTAAATTAAAGATTAATACAAGTTAACTTTGGTTTCCAGCTCTCAAGAACTATACTGTAAATCTGTGGCAGTTTAAGCTGTTAATTAAAAGTTAAATCTACAGTAAAGCAGCCTTAAGCCAATAGTAATACGACACAGAAATTCACTTTTTTTTTAAAAAAAAACATCTTTCTCATTAGAATAGCAGCCAGGAAAAAAATGTAGTTACAGTGTGATTCAATAGAATAGAAAAAAAGTGAAAACTATTTATTTTTCATCAAAGTAGCTACTGTTAAAAAATCTGTGATCTGGTACCTCTTAATAAATAGACAAAATGCAACTCCTTTGCTGTTATTTGTTATCTTCTACCCTATTCTGTTATAAATATGGTTACACATATTTCTCGTGTGAAGACAGTATCTTTCATCCATGCAACAAAGAAAGTGAAGATCTGTAATGACAGAGTTAAGAAAGAAACAAAAATCACTTTTCCATAACCAAATAAAGTTGTGCAGGCTACAACAAAATATTTTGAAGCCTGTGAGCATTTCCAAATTTTCTGTCAGACTGTAACACAAGACAAACATCAATAAAACAAATCAATGACTGAATGCATTTGCAGACCGGAGAGAGGGGACATCTCAGGTTCCAGCACATGGGACACACTGGCTTTAGTCCTAAACTGAAACCCTGCTGCCATGGTATTCCACTCAGTCATCTGTGGCCAAGCGAGGCTTTCTCAGTCCACGTCAACAAGCGTCTTTGTCAGAGTGGATTCTAGCAGTACCAGGTCACTGCGGGGCCTCAGCAGCTGGATGACAGGGTCAGCTCTGAGACCTGGGTGAGCCCAAACAATCTGACCACAAATGGACTGAGTTAAGAGTAAGAAAGCTGGTAGAAACAGTGGTAGAAAATAGAAAAACAAAATGTTTTTAAGGGTTGCTTGGTGCTAATCTGTGAACAGTGATGGTGCTTTTAAAGCAGAGTAATTTTAGCAGAGGAGTGGTCTCGTTCACATCGCTTTGCTTGAGGAATGCACATATAAAATCTCGTCCATTCATGTTGCAGGGGCTTGCTTCCTTTTTAAGATGCTTTGTTTTACTTCTACCTTACTGTTTTGTGCTGCGCTTGACATTTTTCTCAGTATATTCATCATCATATGGGTTTTATGCAACGACAGGCTTCTTCTGCATGCTTTTCAGTCCTTAAAAAAATTCTCCATTCTCCTCTTTTTTCTGTGGTAGAACCACACAATTTGGGGTTTGGCATGCTGCAAAAATTAAAACCAACATCAAAATCTCAATCGAGGAGCTTTTAAACTGCAAAAGAAATATCAGCAGACCTCAGTCTTCCGCTGGCCCTTCCTCTACATATTAAGGACCATGGAGAGTATAATGGTGTAGTGTGTTCAAAGTTCACTAGAGCTGTCTAAGCAGTGAAAGCAGTAGACACAAACCGTGCCATTTCCATTATACATTCTGAGCAGCTGTTCTGTGGAGGAAGTCCTTTGAAGGACGGCTGCAGGGGGGGCAACACAGTTCAAAACGGGGTTCTTCACCCTAACAAGCAGGGGCGGGATTGCGGCCGCTTGCTCTCCGGTGTAGAGCATCGTTGTCCCTGCACCCCCATCATCAAGGCCTCCAAATAGAGGTCCTGCATGAGCTCTGACACATGCAACAACATCTACACAAACACTCAACATTCATGCTATAACTAGTACAGAAGCAGGCAGAACAAAAACCCCCAAAAATGCATGCCACTGATGCCACCTCATTTCTCAGTTGTAGGCTACTTAGCAAATTAGTGTGATTACATCTAAGTTGCCTCTTTTCAAGACGTCCTTTGCTCTGTATGGGTTGTGCATCTGGATGCTTCAGCTGTTTTGATTTGTGTCTGTTTTGACATGTAGGGGCGAGGAAGAGGGAGATTTCTGAGAGAGGGCTTTGAAGAGAGCCAGATTCAAAAGAGTCTGAAGGTTGTCTCTGAGGGGTCAGGGGCATCTATAAAAAGAAATAAGAAGAGGCACAAGGAGAAGAAGGAGGAGGAGGAGGAGGAGGAGGAATAAAGTCAAGCTGGTAGAACGAGGGCTCTTTCACTTCTGTGTCAGGTATGCTCCGAAGGTGAGGCTAGCTGCCCCGAGTGCAGCTAGGCCAAAGACCGTCTTAATGGAGGGCCAGGAGCAGCTGAAGAGGGAGTCCCTCTGTCTGTCATACAGCTCCACAAAGGCAGCCTGGAAGAGAGACGGAAAGAGAAAGACAGACAGTTAATTGGGCTGTCAAAGAATGTGTTTACCTATGTGTACTTTCTTGCGTCAGCTGGTTATTTGATGGGTGGAGTCTACAAGAAAACACCATAAAGGATAAGGTTGACATTCCGTTTGTTCTGAAGACGTAAGTCTTTAAAAACAAGTCACAAATATAGAACTTTTATTAAAAAAAGGCTTGTAATTTGCTAAAACAGCTAGGCATTGTAGTATTTAATATACTTTACTCCAACAGAA
The DNA here is from genome assembly GCF_008315115.2 of Sander lucioperca. NCBI lineage: Eukaryota > Metazoa > Chordata > Actinopteri > Perciformes > Percidae > Sander > Sander lucioperca. The sequence goes on along the minus strand of NC_050181.1, from coordinate 11,596,587 downwards.
GTAAATAGCACATTTGTTGGGGACTAGTTTTCAGCTGCGGATTAATACACATTGAGTGCTCTGTGTGGGACTGATTCAAAGGAACATGTCACCTAGTGCAGAAGTGTGGCTCATTAATCTATTGAAATAGTTTTTGAACAACAATGAAGCTCTACGGCACAGAGGAATACACTTCATCAGGCTTTGACTACACAGCCAACTTGGTAGTAGGATCAATTCATTTTTGGTTTTGGTCTTTTTATGGGATTTGTTGACACTAAGAAAATTAGAGAATAATTATGATAATTTTAACTATTGTAAGGATTGGTTCACCAAACAACATATTTCTTACACTTTCTACTTGTGGTTTTTAGCTATATAGATAGTTTTACTTTAATTTCACCAGATTCTAAGATATCCACCTTTGAGATTTTCACGGAGGTGAAAAATTTTGTTAAAATAATTAAAAAACAACATTTCTTTTCAACAACAGTACCCCAGTTACTCTTACAGAATCCACAGAACACTGTTGGACTATTTTTGTGGTAATTTAAATTTAATAAATGTACAGTAAGTTTTAAATGTTGTGATGATCACCTGGCAGCAGATATCTTAGGGGCATATAGCTCAAAATCTGCATGATGATCCTTAATCCTAAAATGTAAATCAGCAGATCCATTCATGTTTATTGGCTCACACACACACACTCAGACCCACAACCTCAGACGCTCTTCATGCAGACAGACACAATCCAACACATTTAACAAACACGGAAATCACCAAAAAGAGCCAATTCGTAACTGCACGTCAACAGATTTAGTTTTCTTTTTTAGCATGTTGACAAGCGCTTGCAGCCCTCACGCATAAATATATTAATGTTACTCAGAGGCTCTGCTTTCTGCTGCTAGCATGAGTTAAAAAAAAAAAAAAAAAAGGCCTGTTACAAATTAAGAATTTGTGAGTGGATATCAGGTCCATGGAGCAAATACCACGGCTGTGTGTCTTTGACGAGGAAATACAGACATCTGCTCATGAGCAATGACAGCAGGAACAGCTGGACAGGAAGTGCTAAGGATGGTGCTAAGCTCCTCGCTCTCCCACACACGCACAAGTAGATTATCTTGAACCTGACTAGAACAGTGTTTTAGAGCGGTTTAAGAGAGGATATATTAACGTTTCCTATTGAATATCAACTCTTTTGTTATGAAGCTAACCACATTAGAAGCAGTGTTGGTAAGCTGCACATTTGAGCCCCTTTGATGCCTCTGATTTTAGCTGTAACTTGACCTATCTGTGAACAATGGGGAATTGTTAAGTTTAATTCAGTACAACATTACTGTGTCAGTTCCCATGGGAATCTATCAGCATTCTATTTTAATCTGTCTTGATTTAACTCAATTTACCTACAGTAATTATGTTTTGTGTAATTCTAACTGGAATACACACGTTTTATTCGACCTTGATCTAGAAGCAAAACTGGGTCATTAATACTCTTTTTCTGTCACATTTTAATATACAGTTTCCTTTTATCAAACATACGTAAGCCCACACAGGACTAAAAAAAGGAGACATCCATTCTGAAGTGCTGTGGGGAGACAAAAGTATTTCCTGTTTCCCTCTCCTCCCTTCCCATCCTGTGGCATTCCTGAGGCTGGGGGCCAGTCTGTGACACAGAGGAGGAAGGATCAGCAGTTTCTTTCCACTTAAGACCCTCTGGTGTCAAAACACACTGTGCTCTTAAGTCAGCCGACATGACTTTAAATCAAAGTCTTTTTCCTTTGTTGCAGGTGAGCGTTTTTAATTATCCACGGCTAAAAACAAGACTCTACAGCCTTGCTAAGCAGCCCTGTGAGACTGAACTCTGTGCGCTGTGCATTGAGCTAAATGATAATATCAGCATGCTAACATGCTCACAATGGCAACGCTAACATGCTTATTCTAGGCAGGTATGATGTTTACTCTTTTCACCATCCCAGTTTAGCATATTAGCATGCTATCGTGTGCTAAGTTGCGCTAAACAGAAAGTAGCCTACAGCTGAGGCCGATGGTGATATTATTAGTTTTTCAGGGTCACCAAAGTTATCACAGTTCCTACTGAGGGGGACATGAATGTCTGAACTAAATTTCATGGCAATTCATTCAATAATTGCTGAGATATTTCACTCAAAACCACAAATGTTAGCCTCCTTGTGGCACTAAAAGCCAGGGGTTCATCATTAGGATTCATCCTCTGCGAACCATGAATGTCTGTAGGCTAAATTTGTGCTCATGCATCTATGCATGTTGAGATACTTCACAGGATAAATGAAAACCTTGCCCTGGTGGTGGCACTAATGGAAAAATCAAGCCTGTGAACAAGCATTGTTTTTCAGTGATGATACCCTCCCTCCCTCCTCTCCAGGATTCAGGTATTAATTAGAGAACAAGCTCTTCAGTCAGACCTCCAGCTGAGGGGAATGTGTTAGCTGGCAAAAACACTGCCTCCGTCCTTTTTTTTCCTACTCCAGAAAAACTCCAGTTTGCTGAGGCAACAACACAGACCAGCCACCTTCCCCAGCAGCAAGTGCATGTGACCACTAGCGGGGCTCGACAAAATGGCAAACTCATGATGTGTGTCCTAAATATGTCCCAGACTGGCGGCATAGATTATCTTCTATTTAAGTCTGAAACAAAAGCGGGCCAATTACGGTAAGAGGTTCATAAGAGCGGTGATTGATGTTTAAAAGAATCCCACAAGGACATGGGCGGTAATAACTCCAGACTGACCCAGGGGAGAGCTGGGAAGAGATAGAGGAGGGAGGGAGGGAGGGTGTCAGGTGGATATCATGAGACTGAGGCATGCTCCTGGAACTTTTTCACCCACACGTTAGTTAGCAAGCAGTGCTGCCACAACCATGTGAGTAGCAGGAAAAACAAACCTTGGTACTCTCTTTTTTTTCCTGCTTCCTCTCCCTCTTTTTAATTCTGTGTTGACTGTCATTTTGAAGAAAATAAGAAAATAATAATAAGCAGCTGGCAAAGGAGGACACAGAAAGTTTGCAGGGACAGGAAAGGACAAAACATCTGCATTCATCACATCAACAAAAGACTGTATAATCCTCAAGAAGTTATCTCACTGCCCTGCAGCAAACCATCTGCCACCGACAGCAGGTGTGCATCTGGGAAATAAAGTCCAGGCTTTAGTTCTCCACAGTATTCATTTTTTGGATCAATGGCTTTATAAAGGTCACAGCCGCCCTACAGAAGCCAAAAATCCAATGGGAAAATGCCTAGCCAGGTTTACACACTCCCTTTCCTTCGCTTTTACTGCACACAATGAATCCCTGAGAGGCACATAGAGTAAAGGAGTAAGACTTGAGAGGATCCCATACTCAGCCATGGGGTGGCAACTTGCTGCCTGAGTGTCATGGTTACCCTGGCTGGAAGCTTCACACATGATTTGCTTTTCCCACCAGCAGGAGAGAGCCTGTCCTCAACCTCTGATTTGTTTTTCACATGATTTAGACCTCTAGGTTTTCTCGTGAACACAAAGAGATTATACACTGTTGTCTTTCTCAGATGGCCTTATGCTATCTTAAGGGTAACAAGAAATGCCAGTTGCTTTGGGTATCCCCCTGCTTTTGGGAATGATCGCTCGACTTGTGTGGAAGATAATGAGTCATCTTGTGCGCTTGGCTAGCTCCGTTGAAAACCCCAAGCAGCACTTTGCCATAACAGAAAAATGATTAGGCGGTCATCTCTGTTTTGGGACGTTTCTGTGGGTAATTGTGGGCAGAATGAGACTGAGAGAAAGGGATGTGGGTGAAAGTTCAACTTGTATTTAAAGGGCCTGTTGTGGCTTCGCTGCTATATTCATCTCTGAACAGAGCTTCTCCCCACGCTCTGTTTATTTCCTAAGCATTCACATAGTAACGTACTTATAAAATTGCATATGCCGCTGCCGCCCCTCTTTGATTTTTCTAATGAGCTTCTTGCTGACTTCTCTGCAGCTAATTAAAGTCAAACAAAACTCCCATTTCAGGAGCCAAGGGAGAGTAATGGGAGATAGAAAAAAAGTGCAAGGAAGGCATTAGTGTCCTTTGTAATTGATCTGCTTTGATCCAAATATACACTAATATATCTCTCTTTCATGTGTTATTATTTTATGTATGAATGCATACACAGATTTTTTTTTAAACTTGGCAGGCATAATAGGTGACAGGACAGCAACCTGTCGTCTGGCAGCAAGGTCAGGTTCCATCAAGTCTCTGGAGTGTCATCCATCGAATGGCCCCGGCAAAAATGAGATGACGGAGGAGTTTTTTTGCAATACTCATTACCCAGTGAATCCCCTTGTGTCAGCACTGCCAAACAGCTTGGAGCTGAGGACGCTGAGCCCTTCACTACACTGTGACAATACTGCAATACTTGGAAACAGCAACCTCGCAGCCAAGTGATGATGGCAAACTGGGTGGAAAGCTGTACAAATCTGTCACTACACAAACTTAGTGGATCAGACTTACAAAACAATATGTGCTTGAGTAGCATCCTTGATTATAAAACACAGAGCTCAAATGATTAGTCTATTAATCTATTAGTCTATGGTTAGACATTCACTTTCTGGCAGAAAGTTAGATGAAACAGACACTTAACTATACAATTATAACAATCTGAGCCTTGACATTGACTGTGACAAATTCCCCTTGCGATCACATTGCAGCCTGTTTTGCAGCTAGTAGCTGCAGCACTCTCGCTCAATACTGGAAGATTTTCAAAAATTGTTGTTCCCATTATCACATGATTACCAAAAACATGGGAAAACAGTGTCCAGGTTGAAAAATACAGATGTTCCCCTTTAAAGTACCAGACAATATGGAAACTACAGAGTTATATCAGTCTGTGATAAAAAAAAGAGAGCAGAAGGTAAATCCTGACTTGAAACAAAAGAAATGGGAAACCCTTTTAATTAGCTTTGAGTGTCATTTGAAGACTCAGGTTTCATACTTGGCAATGTACTTTCATTGGACTCAACCGTAGAGGGAGAAACAATTTTGACGTTGGATGCTACCCTAAAGGCTCATAAATATTCAAATTTATGTCAGCAGCAGCAGCAGCAGTATTATTGTGTGTTTACAAAACAGCACGCTCTCCTGTGGGAGTGAGCCTGCTCTACTGGAACATGAAACGTGATCGCCAGTAAATCACCCACAGTCCTCATGACACTCATGACGTGTTTTTTATTGTCTCCATTATTCATTGTAAAACCAGCTAGATAAATGAGTACTGTAACTTTACACATGAGACTTTGGTTTCTTTAGAGATGCACTGGAGTTAAACTGTCCAATTTGTGCAGAAGCGTCTAGTTTTTTGGAGTGCAGACAGATTTTGAATTGCCAAACATTTCTGATCTATTTACTTAACCTTGACTGAGCAGTTCTATGAGCCTTGCAGGCCCTTTATTCTTCTTGAGGCCCATTGATTTTCATTGAACAGCTTTGATCCAACATGAAATAGAGAAGTGGGTGACCTTGCAGGCTCAGAGAGGTGAGGGCGAGTGTTTGCTCTCCTGTCACTTGCGTTCCTCCTGCGCTCCTGGTTTATCGGCACTTCTGCACACCTTACTGAAGCTCAGAGTGTATCATTTGCAATCAGTCTCTTGCAGAACAAAGAGACATCAAAGCAAAGAGAGACAATCCTTTTCTCTCACAACAAATCAGACCACCTCTGCAGCTAAATCAATATATTTCTTTCATTCTTTAAAACAAGCCAGAGCTGTGATTTTGACCTTGGAACCATTTTCAACATGAACAATTAATCCAAAGTCCTTCGCAGTTGCTAAAAGTGGGCACAATGGCTTCCTCAAATAGATACAATGAAGCTAAAAGGGGATGTCTGCCTTATCTGAGGATGTCTGCCCTGAGCCCATCTGGCCCCTCAGCGGAAGAGGAAGTGACAATAGTCGAAGCCGCAAGACTTCTGTGCTGCTATAAATATCAGGCTTCATCTGAGCTCCTGGTTCAGGGCTGCCAAATCTCACAACTGACATCTCCGCTGCTTGGCCCATTTAAAAGGCCACAGATGATGCGCAAGAGCAAAGGAGAGAGTGGAAAATTGCCGCTGAGTCATCATCCACACTTGTGGAGGCTGGTGTGTTTGGAGTGCATTAAACCTGGCTTGAGTGGCTTTCCAGTGAAGACAGGATGTCTGCCACTTGGATGTCTAATAGCTCTGTGTTTACTCCAAGGAAGCCTTGCACAGTACATTGGCTGTTCCAGTGACGTGTTTGTGACTTCAAAAATCCATGTAAACGTGTGAAAGCCAAAAAACTGTGGTGCTCTTTCAGAGAGAATTGTGTAAAACTCCACCTCCATGGGTTGTGTTGTTCAAATTTTGCATTCAAGAATGCAAGAGCACTTGTGTAAAGAGCCACTTGGTAAATTATCTGTGGCATTTAAAAAATGCAGAAGCACTCTGCGGACAATAAAGCAATGCCATTCTCCACATTCACTGCAGTTCGGGTTAATGATTAAACAAAGAGTTCAAACTTTCACATTTCAAACTGCTCTATCAGCTTTAAATCAGCTTTGGATTGCTGCATACAGGAACCAGAGTATGTCTTATTTTTGGCAAAACAAGGGAGCGTGGGAACGCCCAATAGCCAAGCCACTGTGCCTGATTGGTCCAGATAGAAACCTCTGATAGAGACCGTGGGAACTAGCAGATTCCCAGGTGGCCTGTTGCTTCTCCTGTGACAAACAGAGCCCATGGGAGAAGCTCGTTTCCTGTGACAGGGGCGGCACGCTGCTTCGAGCCTTAAAAGTCATATCCACTGACCCCTGAAGACCCTGCGACCACACAACCACAGTCTCAAATGCAGTGGAGCTGAAAATAGACTGACTGATCTGAGCCAGAAACGACTACTGTATATGGTGTAATGAATGGGGATGTGTGGGAACACCATCTGCAGTATGCTCAGTGTGCAGCCCTTGTGCTGGCTGATTGTTCTGAACTTGCCCAAGAAATGAAGTCACTTGGTTTCCTTGAAATGGTGCAATCAGCTTTTCCATTGTTGTGGTTTTCTTGTGCTTGCATCAAAGAGCCCATATGTAACACAATTACACAATCCAGATTTTTACAAAGTTTCTTTGTGACTGAGTAAGTCTTTGAAAAAGAACTTGACAGTTCACTTAGTGTTAAGTCACCTCCTGTGCCAGATGCTGCCGGGATGACATCACTGTCTGGTTTTAGACTATGGCTTCTCTGTGGTAGAGCCAAGTATGGTTAAATCACAGACTCTGTTCGGGTAACTAGGGAAAGACTAGAGGCAAGCCAAACATGTAGTCATGCTAATACCATGGAGAAAGGGAGGGGGAGCAGCAGTGCAGAGCCACAGTTGGTTAGACACTGTAACTAAGAGATTTGTATTTGTTTTGAACCATTAACTGACTCCTAAATCTTAGCTCCAAGTCTAAGAAAAAGCAAACTGTAACAAATGGGCACGTTTTATGTTCACAAAAAGCAGGAATGTTTTTTTCCTTTGATGAAATCTTAAGTTACCTCTGTAATTTAGGAAGCAATGCCAAACAAATTGAGTGTAATATCGCCTAATAGAGAATTAAACATGTTGGCGAATGAGAAGTATTGGAACACCAAAGCTAGACGCCCAGTTCCTCTCACAGTCTCCTCTTTCATACAGGAGACGTCTTGTAAAATTGGGCTGCTAAATGAAAGCTTGTCAGTTTTGGTAACAAGATATTGGAGCGGTTTACGTGATTGGAGTACACGGGGCCAGGTTTCAGGTTCAGGTAGTGTTCTCTCCTGTGTACCCATGTAAATGAGAGAGGCCACAGTCTGGGACAAGGCACGCTGTGAGCGGAGCAGAGCAGTTTGAGGATCTCAGATGTCCGATAATGTCAGAGAAAACAATCATCTGTTTGAAGCGCAGCTCCCTCAGGAACACCTTTGAAGTGAGGAGAAGAGGAGCCGACCCACAATGAAAACTTTCCATAAAGTAAAAGTGAAGACATCTGCTGCCAGTGATGGAAAGTAATCGTGTACATTTACTCAAGTACTGTATTTAAGCACAAAGATATTCTACTCCACTACATTTATCTGACAGCTGTCATTTTCACAGATTAAGAGTTGTGAGTAAAGTTGTTAGCAGTTACACCAAAGAGACATCACCCACCCCCCCACCCCCCCCCCAAACTTCTCAGATGGTTTCATTTAAATACTGTTCGACTTAATTTAATCGAACATTTGGAGGGGCCCGACCCCTAGTTTGCGAACTGTTAGCCAAAACTACCGTGCTGTAAACAAAATAGTTAAAACTAGCTCCACTTTCACCAGCTACAACAGTATAATGCTACTTAATCAAGTGATGCATCAGTATTAAAGTTATAATCTCGAAGATTTTCATTAACATAAATGTCTGTTATGTCACTATCCATTGCCAAATGAGGTAACACAATGGTGACTAAGCCTATGGCCCACTGATGAAAATGTGCAGTATTACCAAAGATTATAAACTGGGTGAATGTGGCAACATTACAGGGAAAAATCACAATATGTTCTCAAGATTTTAAAGGCAGGACCTTTATTCGTACAGTGTTTTACTGGTTCACTTTAGTAAAAGTCTATAGATCCAAATACTTCTTCCCCCACTGTCTACTGCTGTCATATTTGCATCAGGGAATAAAAAGAGAAGGTATCATGTTGGAAGACAAAGCAAACCTCGATATGGGAAAGAAAGCAGCTTTCTGAAATTGTGCAATGTGTGACAAAACTTCTCTGTCCTGCATGGAGCATGAGGTCATTTTGAAACAGGAGGAGGGAGGGGGGGGAGCAATCATTTTGGTTGCACAATTTAACTACCGGCTGAGAAATCGAAATATATATCCATAGCCTATGATATGTTAAACTGTCAGCTGTGTTAAAAGCAATGTCAAAATGAACCCCAACTGAGAAAATGTTTTCCTCCCCCATTTCGGTTTTCAGGCTGGGAATACTGGGAAACAGTTCAATGACCTCTCTCAGGCAACCAGCTGATTTTCATCCGGGAGAGAGGAATGAGTGGAATGCATTGATGTGTGGAAACAAACAACTGCACTGTGTGTGCCCGAGAGGCCTGATATGAGAAGGAATGAACCTTGAGATAACCAGATTGACTGCAAGAAACACAACTACACTTGTATTATGTAATAAAATAACTATATTTAAATTCTTTTCAGAGATAGATGAAAGTAATTAACGCCTATTCAAGCAGCTAAGAGCCGGTGTGGACACTACTTATATTCCTGGTCTTAAAACATGAGTTCAATGTGACTCACAGAGACCTTGGAGACAGCTATGTTGAGCAGCATGCTTTCAAAACGGCCGATTGTTTGAACTATCTGGAGCAGGCTGGCTCACTCGGAGCGGTGTGACCTTCCCTGTCTTGTATGCAGAGACCAAAGGGAAACAAGCACAGCCTACCTGATGAATGATAATAAGTTGCCTATTGTGACATTGAAGGTCTGGTAGGAAAATTTGTGCGGAAGCTAATAAGGCACACTTCAGTGTCATATTAGAGTTTTTTTGTGGCATTTTCTCTCTGGGATAATCCATGGAAAATGGCATTAGTGTTATTCAGTGACAGGCTGAGCCTTGATATGCAGTGAATATTAGAATATACTGCTTCAAACTGAGGAAAATAATGCATACATACTGCATATTGAGCTGTGGCTGTTACATTTTTATTATTTTATTTTGTGTAATTCCATGTGAGTGTTTTATGAGAACATTCCTCTACTTTTTAAGTCAGCAGATGGATCAGCTGAGAATCAGATGATTGTTGAGTCAGATGACTTTAACAGGCAACTTTATCCAAGTTTGCTCTATTAATTTCTATGGAGTGAGCTAATCTACTCTTACTTCTCCAACTCTCTTTTAACAGCACAAACTCCAATTTAATCAAAGTCATTTGCTCTATTAGCTCCCTTTTGCTTTGGTCTTTCAACCCTGGTGGCCTGATTGCACTTTGCCAACCATCCATACTTTTTTACAGCAATTACCTCAGCAGTCTCGACCTGGCTGCAGCACATGTGGCACTAAGAAGAAATGGACTGCCTGTTTATAAAATTGCTGTATAAGCCTCCTCTACTTGCTTGCCCTTCCATCTCTCCTCTTCCTCCTCCTCTCTGTCAGCCTCCCCTCCTGATCAAAGACACATTGTGAAGTCTAGTCATTTCATCTGGGAATATTTTTTAACTCAATGCTCCCTGGATTGCAGGAATGTAGACTCTAGACTATTTCAAATCTGGAAACACTGAAGTTTTTTTTTTTTTTTTTACATATAATATAGTTCATTAAACAAGAGAGAATGCATACTTATTGAGCTCTTTCTTCTTTCTTTCTTTTTTTTTGTTTTTACAGCTTTTTCACCACCGAGAGCCACAAATGTTAAAGATAAATGAAGCACTTTATAGGTCAATTTGCAGAGTTGATTAAACTTCTGGTGGTTAGATTTACCGACATGAGGCTCGTCTAGACATGTCGCAGTTAATATCTTCTATGACGCCAAATGTCGCTGGACATTACTGAATCCAGGCATCACAAAATATTTGCTCTGACATAAGTCACAAGATGATAGCTTTATTTGTTATTTAGTTGTATATGCAGATATTATGTTTATTTTCTTTTCTGTATAAGTCATGAAATATTTTAATATTGTGTGATTTAATGTTGTTTTGGACCCCAGGAAGACTAGCTGGTCATCTAGGCGGCAGCTAATGGGGATCCTTATAATAAATACAAATACAGCATCCTTAGAACATACACAGGCATAAAGCACAACTGTATATTGTCAAAAGAAATAACAAAAATACCTAAGAAGAAAAGGAATCACTGTCGGTTCTCCTGTTTTTAATTCTCCCTGTTTTCTTTGAAGTATCTGTCATTATTTGAAGTTGTAATGACAGCCCAACAACCAATTAAAGGCAGCACAGCTTCAGAGAAGACCCAGTGAAATTGATGTAATATAAACGCAGTGGCAATACTGGGTAAGCCCCTGCCGGCGATCCCTGACAGAAGTAGCATGCAGTAGTAGTCCTCTGAAAACAGCAGGGGTTATCTGTGACAGCACAGCAACAAAATGTTTGTTCACTGCAGCATGCTGACAAAATTTGGTTGTAGGTTTGGGAGGATAAGAGTTTGAGATGGCGAAGAGTTTCATGAACACTGATCGCTGTCCTGAAACACTAGGTAGCAGCAGCAGCAACGTTCCCTTGGAAAAGCTTTTATCTTCCAAACGTCGGGTGCGAATCGTTTTCTCTGCACTTCAAACCTAATCAGTTGCTATCAAAGGTGACTGCCAACAGGGGGGTGCTGTGTGAGCTTTACCAGGAGTGAGAGCTCGCAGTTGCACATGCACGCACGCACGCACTGTCTTTCCACAGCATGAATTTTTATAAATCAACTTTATTTACAATCTGACATTTACAGCCACTGGTTCACTGTGTTGTCACATTGAGTCTTTGCACAGAGATACCAACACAAAGCATCGGAAATGCTCAATCAATACCACACAGGCTAGTCAAAGTGATACCTGAGCATTGGCTGACCTCACTCAGCGTCCACTGAAACAGATCAGATTTCCTGAGGGCTATTTGACCTGCTGCCAAAAATCACATTGGGGAACGGCTGCAGAGAAATATTTACCCCAGACCTCCATGGATGAGGCAGAGAAATCTATTTACCATTATCTGCCTGTTGTCATTTTTTAGGAAGGCATCTCAGCATTTCAGAGAAGAGCCAATAATAAGCGGGCTGTTTGTTAATGGCCAGTGCTGTGGCTAGTTGCACCAGGAAATCCCAGTGGACATGGTAGTGGGGTGTGCATGTGTGTCTGTGTGTGTTGAGGCTGAATGGCACGGCTAACAGGAAGCTAGGCACCCTGGGGCCATCTGCTCCCTGCCATGGCTCACATGTCACTGTGACAACACAGCATTATTGATTCACACTACCACATCCGCTTCTGTGTGTTCACGCTGATGTGGAACAGTATGTGTGTGTATGCATTTGCGTGTGAGTGTGTACACAGCCATTTTGTGGACAGCAAATAATTGATTTGCACCAGTACATCCGCTTCTGTGTTTGCCTGATTGTCTGCATATATAAACTCTATAAACATTAAATGGTCAAGTCACCCGAATCACAAAAAAACATTTTCCTATTTAACCCTGTTGGAATCTGGCCATGCAGATTGTTAATTTTTCTAAGGTTTTAAAGCTGCAACAGTCCATATTTTTATATTAACAATTGCTCAAATGACTGTGGAATGTGAAAGGTGTCGCTCGTAGGGATAAGAATTGAAGAGAGAATCATCACTCAACACTGCAGCTTCTCTCAGCTCTACAGGGCATTTTAGCCTTTTTTGGCTTCTTGTTTGGTTTTACGAGCTGCAACTTTATTGTTTTGGTTCCCTCTCACCTCTACCATCTGTGTCATTTTCAGCTACAGCATACAGCTGTTTTGTTCGGTTTATGTTTTATGTGTGTAAAAAAGCTCTAAAAAAACAGTGTATGCTACCTGTCTAGCACCAAACAGCAGACAAAGTTAGCAACAAACATAGCATTTAGCAGCTAAAGAGACAGGTATTTCCCTCAGGAGTTGGTGGAGACCAAAACAGAACTAGATGAATGCTACGTGTCTACTAAAGTGTGTAAATAGCGAATAGGTGATAGTTTGTAAATTTTGCATTTACAGCTATTTTCATTTCCCCGAAAGTGGCCACAACATTGGTAATTATTACAATCGTTGCTGCTGAGTCTTCTGACACAACCCCAATATAATGGAAGTGTATGAAAATGTATTTATCGTCAGCATAACCCCCCCCACAAGAAACAATATTGCAGGTACTGGAGATTCCACAAACTTAGAGTACAAGATTTACATTTTATATTGGGAGTGAAAGTGAAAACTTTCAACCATGGGGGGTAAGTATGAAAATGTTGTTTTTGTGATTTGACTAAACTGACCCTAAATAACTTTTTAGGTTATGTTAGGCATGCAACAGGGTCGGTCTTTGTGAACAAGGAAGTAATTTAGGTGATACTCCCAGATGCATTTCAATCAGTAGTGGCTATTGTTGCTCTAGAAATTAATTGAGGAGATCAAATCTCTTTTACAAACCCTTTTGGGGGTTTGTCCCAAAAATATCTACAGTAGCTAGACAATGGGAGGAACCGTTTAACCTTGCCCTATATTGATATGCTGCACAGCTTCCAAGGGTGTGCCCAGTGGCAAAGTCAACTAGCGTCTCAGTAGGCTTCTCATTATCCAGCTTCCACCATGACAGAAAAGGTGGAAAACTTTTTTATCTGCCATCTCAAATGGTTCATTAGGACCTTTTTTTCCATGCAGATTGGCAGGCGACTTTGTGATGTGAATGCGACGATAGCACAGAAACAAACAAGGCAGGGATTTATGTGTAACATGACAATTAAAGGACCACACAGGAGCAGTGGTGGTAACGCTTCTATATTTAGAGGCCTCTCACATGTCCCTGCATTTTTCAGGAATCTGAAACGTTACCTGACACTGAAAGCCAGGTCTCAGGGTATCAGTGTGTTGTTTATGAAGGGATTAGGCACACGTGTGTGTGTGTGTGTGTGTGTGTGTGTGTGTGTGTAATTGAGTATGTCTATGATGGTGGGTAAGAGACAGATAGAGGGAGAAAGAGGATGAGAAAAAGAAGAGGTGATATCTCGACTGGAGCGCAGACAGCCTTTGGGGTTCTACTTGAGGGACATCCATTTAGTGTCCGAGTTTATCTGCTCCATGTATTATTCATCAGTGTGTGTTCTGACTGGGATAATAGTGCTTTTTAAACAGCTCAGGTACGTGAACCCTCATGAACCAGGAAAACAGCAAGTTTAGGTGATTATTGATTAAAAAAAAAAAGAAAAAGAAAGTTGAAACAAAATCATCTGGCTGAATTCACAAACACCAGTCTGTAGGTTCACCTGACCCCAGAGACCCACATAAAGAGAATTTGCAAAATTAACACACAAGTACACCACACACGTCAGCACGCAAACCGCCTACAGTGGTTCCTGAATGAAGAATGCTCAGCTGACATGATTTTCAACAAACAACAAAATCGCCCACACCCTTCACCGGCCACTCAGGAAAGAAACACCCAGGTCGTCTCCATTATTTATTCACAGTCGCTGCTCCCCAGCAGACATTCCTCCACCTCTCCCGAGGAGGTCCAGAAATAAGCACACAGGACGGGGTGGAGGGTGTCTGGGGAGAAGTGAGGTCGTGGAAATAGGCACTCACAAAGCACCAGAATTATATTCCATGAACAGTTAAAAAACAACTGTATTTCCATTCACAACAAAGGTGCACATTTCTGGCGGGTTCATGAAATGCTCGGAATGTGTAGAATGGTAAAGATGTTGTAAACATAACATAAAAGCAAGGAGTGTCATGTCAAGCTCAAAAGTGATCATTAAACAATGTCTGACCATACGTTCCACTCAACAGTATCATAAAAATCCTTTGTTTGGGTGAATTTTAGTTTGAGAGAGACAGCATGTCTTCATGATGCCAGCCTTTTCTATAATTAAGACTGACAGCATGTCTACAGTTTGAGGATCGACTGATTTTATTGTCAGAAAAATAAAAGAATTGCAGTTGAAATTTTGAATAAATAGCTGAATTATTCATTGCACGGTACCCAGCTGCAAAAAAAATCTTATGTTTGTTGTTCTATGTACTGAAAGGCAAAGCAGACACTGTAAAAAAATATACTTGGCCACAAAAAGGTCTATTAAAAAAAATTGTGAACACTGTCATGGAAACACATTGCCATATTGTTCAAGTGTAGTTAAGATGAAGTAATTGACGTCATTATTAATACCTAACAGTCGACCCCAAGTTTAATATAGGCCGTGATTCAGATACAAGTGATTTCAGAGTGAAGACTGACCAAAGGAGCACATGACTGTTACTCAAAAAGCACCACTTAAACTACGTATAAAGGTTTAATAAATCTTTCCAAAGTATCCCACACACAGGACTGAATATATGGAACAAGGGTCTTTGTGCTTTGATAACAGAGAGACTTGAGATCTCTCCAGGTCTGTTCCTGAAAGAAAGTATTCATGTCAGACTAATTCAGAGAGTTAGAGCCCAGAGCTGCCTGCGTCTGTAGGAAATGTATCTGAGATTACAGTTGCCGGGCTGATGGGTGTAAACACAGTGGCAGATGGTGAGCCACCAAGGTCTGCGCAGCAAAAGGGGTACAGTATGGGGGGAAATCTTGGCTTGCTTCTTGCCACACTGAGCTCTTTTGTGGTGTACAGTATCCACTACAGAGCTGAGAGTCCACCAAAATATATAACACTCTTGTCCAAATCTCCAAAACTCATCTTTAGTTGCAGTAATTTTTCGCTTCTCCAGAAGTGAAATGATGTTGTTATTTTTCTGTTTTGAAATAATGTGTGGGAGGGAAAAACCATAAATGCTATTTGCATGAGTAATTGTTTATACCTCGGTCTGATTGCTAGAAACAAGTAAGCAGAGTTCAATCCACGCTCTAATTTTGTGAGGCCAGAATGATAAACAACTACAAATTAACAGACAATAGGAAACAACTGGCTGATAAGAGCAGATTTCTGGCTGAATCAATCATGAATTGTAGAGCTGATTACATTATAAAAGCATGTCTCCTCAAACATTGCTTTCATTTTTGGTTTTTTATTGTATCGACTTGTGTTTAACCGATTGAAGTTGCATATAGAAGACACAAATTAGATGTAAGTGAAATCTCATCAGGATTTTTTCTGCTTTCCTGTGAGAGGCTGCATGTGCTCCTTTGTGAGTGAGTTTATTTGGGTTTTTCTCCTCTACTCTACTCTGCCGACATGTCACCTATATGGAGATTAATGACTTCCTCGCTGTCCCAGATCCACTCAGCCTCAACGAGAGAGGAGTGGGGCGCAGCAAGATGCCCGCAACACCGTAGCAACATGCAGGTCCCACCCGTCGACTAGCAGATTGTGATCAGGGAATCCCCCACTGGAAGGACCCACCCCAAGCCAACTACATTGTCACACACACACACACACACACACACACACACACACACACACACACACACACACACACACCACCTGGATCACAGCATTCCTCAGACACCTGATCCTGCTGTTTGAGACTTCAAAAAAGGTTTTAGGTGATTTAACTCCTTTGTCTCCACTACTACATGAAAATAAGACATGACCACAGCCATGCTAGCTCTAAATGCTACTGTCAAGCATGCTAACATGCTCACAAGGACAATGTTAACATGCTGATGTTTAGCAGGTATGTTTGCCATCTTAGTGTAACGTGTAAGCATGCTAACATTTGCTAAATAGCAGTAAACACATCGTACACACTGATGGGGATATCATTAGTTTTGCTGCACATTGACCATAAAATCTTGACCTGAAGATGGCACTAGATTAAGTAGTATAAATACAGACCATAAAAGGTCTGTACATAATTTCATGGCAATCCATCTAATAGTTGTTGAGATATATTTCAGCTTGGACCAAAGAAATTCAACATCATATCTGGAGCTGTTCTCACTTAGCTTTCCAAAGTTGTGAAACCACTGTTTTTCTCTTGGAGCACATTTTGGCATTTTGCTCTGTGCCACCCCCACAGCCAGTCAAATATCTGAGGTCCAGCATGTAATTTCAGAAGTGGGATGCCGTCAGTCACTTTGTTCAATCACTTGGTATTTACTGAGAGGAACTGTAAATAAACTCAGGTGAACCACATGTGGGTACAGCCTAAATGCAATCGTCCCCTAATGAGTGCAATTTCTGCCACCACAAAGGATGAATTTATACAGGTGGAGAAAACTGAGTGTTGAGGACAATGAAAGGACAGTGTTTTACATCCCGGATGTGGTAAGTAATCAGTGCAGAGTGGGAGCTATTTCACCCTTAGCTGGGTTCTTGCAAATACAGTAACTGCTTTGTTATGTCTAAAGGGCAGATAGCTTTGTTTAACTAAAGGTGTATTTGACTCCCCGATGATGCCTAGACTCAACAATGATTAGTGGGCTCTCCTATTTTGGGCTCAAATTGTCTCAAAAACAACAGGAAAGAGAGGGTGAGCTGATAGAAAGCTGTTTCCACACCACTCTCACATGTCAAAATGTCAGTAATGGGTTGATTAGCCACTAACATTGTTTTAAGGGTGGTGGAAAACACAAGACTCACCTCTAGCATACAATAACACAATTGACAATGTTAGTGACTATAAACACAACCTGTCTAAACGCACATATAACTATGTTTATTCCATGTCTTCATTGTTAGGTCAAAGCGGTGTCACACCAATTGAGAAAAATAATACACTTGTTGTAGTATGTACCCTTAAAGAGCCAAAAGAACCATCCCCTGGCAGTTAGTGGATGAAATTAACAAATTATTTTTGACCCATATGTATTCTCGAAAATGTGTGGCACTAAAGTGGATGGAAACCCTCAGCAAAGCCCAAGCTGAGGCAGATTAGACATTAACATGTTGCACATATGGTACATCCAAACAGTGGCAGCCATTGTCGGGGCCATAGCCACCATCGAGGACACTGAGACGAAGTCCTCGGTTTTTCTGGGAATTTGATTTTAGCAACTGGGCGGTGTTTACATCCTACAATTTAAAAAAGCTACACATGGTGGGTATTTAATATAATTATAATAACTAAAACACGTTTCTTTTCATTTGGTGGATCTGGTCAGATTTGTTTTTGAGAGTGAGTGCTGGGGCGGGTATCTCTAAAATCCTGGTCTGATAAGATAAGAAGAATGTCTGATAAGAAATCTCAGCAACTAGGGGTGTGGATGCATAACTTCGAAAGACATCGGAACAAAGTCAACAAACTTTTAGTTGCAAAAGAGTCCCAGACTCTTCATTATATAAGAGTAGCTACAAACAACATGGGAGAACAACCGTTTTGGCACATGCTGAATGAAAATGTTTTCAAAAGTCAGTAAAAAAAGGAGAAGCTGAATTTCACAAACCCAATCTAGAGCACAGACAAAGCTCTGTGTCTGTGCCAGTGTCCGTTATTAAATGTCAGGTAATAACTGAAACACACACACACACACACACACACACACACACACACACACACACACACACACACACACACACACACACACACACCACACACACACACACACAGCTCAGGAAATCCCCCACCTGACAGGCATTCAAATGATAATATAAATATAAAATCACTGTCTGTTAGATTCCTATCTGTCAATACTCAATCTCAAAACAGTACAGGTATAAACTCAAAAGCTCCAATGCTAGTATATTCTGTAATAAATTGATTTAGAGACAAACTAATATGGATATAGTTTCCTCGATGCTGAGAGCAGAAATCCACCAAAATGACCCAAAGTGGAAACATGCGCTTTCAAATAATCCTGAATAATCCTTTGGATTAAAAGACTGTACTCTCTGTCTCTCTAGTTGATTCAGAGCAGCAGAGATACAGTCATCTCCGCCCAGCTGGAAAACACAGACTATGATGACCTACATTATTGTACAGTGGGCAGAGACTCCAGAGACCTCAAGCAGGCGTCTCGGCAGCATGCGCTGGCTTCAAGGCACAGGTCTAAAAAAGCAGACAAAAGAGTTCCAACCTAGATGCACAGGGAACTGTATGTTAAACCCAGTGGCTGCAGATTAACGCTGTGTTCCTGGAGGGCCCTCCCTCCGTTGCCTGCCTTTGATATGTGGCACAACCTGCCACCTCCAGGGGTAAGGCAGACTCAAGGGGAATGTTAAATGGTCCTTCCCTTTGAGATGAAATGTTCAATATGAATCATTGATGACCCCCTCCCCAATTCTGATACCTTCTGGCCAAGATAACCAAGCAGCACAAATATTATGCTCTCATTAAGAGCACCTCTGCTAATTAGAGGCTAATTCATGAGAGATTGGTTTAATAGTTGTTAAAGAGCACATAAGATGAGGCTGCTGTGCTCTTTGCTGGCTGCAGAAAAGAAGAATTGTTGCAAAAGTGGATTTGAGATTGTACACTTTTTCTTTTTAGATTCAACTCTTTTCCTATACATGTGTGTAGGCAGGTAATGGTGGAGTGTAGATGCCTCTCCTCATTAGCACCTGAAGTTTGTGTGTCATTTAGATGAGATGTGCAGAAAATGGCCCTGATAGCTGAGCCTTGTCCAGTCATGCCCAGAGGCCTAAACGCATTAATTCAATAGTTTTCTGACATCCATCTGGCCACCTCCCTCCTGCTACAACCATGACCAACACATCGCACCACAGCCTGCACCGAAGCACTTTACAGCATAAAGCTTTATATACAGGTACAAGTTGGACATGTTATAACGTTCTATCTACTGTGATGCATTAAATAATGTTTTCGTAAGCTTCAATTCTCCCTGGAACACACTGTGCTATCTCTTCTGCTCCATGACAGCTGTGGCTGCCACTGGCTCTACTGTGACAGGGCGGGATTCATGTAGAGCGTCGGGAGGTGTGACAGAGCACGCGGACTCATTGGTTAAATACGTTTAACAGCCATCATCAATATCCAATCAGAACAGCTCATAAGTTAGGCCGTCCATGTCTATCCTTCGCTCTGTCGTGCGTAATGGGCACATCTAGAGAAATAGATTTGTATTCATCTACAGCTGTGGTTTCGATATTGTGCTCAATTATGTCAAATCAGAATGTATGTTTTGATCTCTATTAAACATGTGTACGGTAGGTTAATTTGTTGATTGAAACATCTTCAACCAGAGCAAAAGTGGACCTTTGCGCCCCCGTGGCACATAACTGCGTAGCGCTCAACTACACGGAATCAGACCTACCCATCCTCCGTTATCTTGTATCCAGCTGTTTAGAGGTCCATTTAGATACTCAGTCATCCACTCGGCGATGTTGTCCACCTGTGATGTCATCTCCTCTTTGGCGGCGCACTCCACGCACACCGTGCCCCCGAACTCGAAGAAAGCGATAATCCGGCCCCAGTTCACCCCGTCCCGGAACAGTTCGTCGATCACCTCGGCGAATCTCCTTTGCGCCGTGGTGGAGGTGAGATACAGTTGCCGCGACATCTCCGTGAAGTCCGGCTGGTATAGTCTCTCAAGTTCGTCTCCAGCCTCGCGGAGAACTCTGTGGATGGCGGCGGTCGGGTCGGACTGGGGGAGCCGTTTGCAGAGGTGAGGGATGCTCTCGCTGTCAGGCCCAGTGCTGCCTTCACGGCACCGGCGAACCAAACTCGGTGGAGGGACAACTATTGACCCATTATTAGCAGCATCTTCATCCCGGACATCATCAAATCCAAACACGTAGCCCCGTTTGGAGAGTTTATGGCAGATGTACTTTTCCACAATGTTGCGATTACACTCGTTCGCCATTCCGGCTTAATTTGGCACTTTGTATAGAAAGAGGTTGTCCTAAATTAAATACATCGTGATCGAATGTATGCACTGTACAATGCACAGCACAGGCGTATCCAAAACTCAATTACATTCAAATACAAGCAATGCAACGAGTAATCCCACACAGGGAGCAAATGCTTCGCGAGTTGAAGAAAATCCCTTAATCAAAACTGCGCAGAAAAACGTTTCAAAAGTAAAAATAATACTGAGTCCGTGTCAGTAGCTGTCTTCATTTCCCGAATCCTTAGATGGACGTTGGCGACCTTCTCTTTGCATTGAAATCCAATATGCGGAAGAGCTTGTCCTGTGCACAACACCCAGACGTGAATGTGTTGCGAAAAAAAAACATGAATGAGAGCCAAAGTTGTACGCGCCTGAAGGGGCTTTAAACGCCGCCAACTATTTTAGCTGCGTTTACGCACAACCACACGCGGAACTGTGAGCCAGACAAGGTCGGACTGAGCCCTCTTCCACAATTGCTCCTCATATCCTCTTCAGCTCCCTGCCCACCGCCAATGCTGTTGGTGAGGTATTCCTGACGTCAGCTACGCAAAGTAATTCCTTTGGCTGCGCTCTTAGAGTCCAAGTGCACACGAAGAACTGCACTAAAAATCATCCAGAGCCATAATTCTCGTGATTGCATGTTTAAACCATAAAACATGAAACTGGAATCTACACTTCACCCAGGACAAAAATATAAACAAATAGCCTTCCTTAGGTTGCTTACCAAAACATGTGCAATAAAAGCTCTTAGAGGATCCCATTACATTTACGAGGAGCATACAGGACCATGGCATTCTGCTAAGGGGCTGCTTTGATGTGGTCCAGCCACCCCCTTGTGGATGGAGACCCAACCTTGCTCTACAATATTGATGTACCTGTATACAATTTACCAGTGTTGTTTTGATTCCCTACCTATTCTCCTCTATCTGCCCTGCCTGTCTTTTCATTCTTTGATGGGACAAACAAAGCATCTAAAAATCATGTATTCTGTAAATCTGAGAGAGCTGCTGCTCTGGAAAGTTTTCTTATAGAATATTAAAATCCCATCTCCTCAAATAGAGTACCTATATTCCCACAGGCCTCTTCACCCCCCTCCCCCCCACCACCATATTAAACTTCTGAAACACCTAACTCAGTCCTACTGAATTGAGACTTCACTTTTCAGCAAAGAGTTCCCTAAACTGAAATGCAGCTTGAGGTCTGCAGCTATAGAAAGTAGCATAGAACAGGAGGGAAATGACTGTGACAAAGCATGACATCAAGAGCAACTTAAGAAGGATCCAATAATAAAGAATGAAGACTAGTGGTATTACATTACAGGTATTTATTTAGTTTATCATGTAAGAAAATAAGACAAAGAAACGTTCCACTTCTCACATTTTCTTTCAATGGCACACAAGGTGAAGGTGTTAAGTTTTTTGGCAGAAATGAAGTAAAAAGAAGAAACAAAAGCGTGCAAAAGGACTTTTATGTTCAATACTTAAAAAACTCATTAAGTATCTGATGATGACACCATTAAATAAGGGAAACTAGCGCGACAATTACAGAACGTAATTCTTGACTATGTTCTAACATATTGTAAGCATAGGCTTCATTTGCATAGCTTAAAGGTTAAAACAAAACTGCTTTTATATGGGCTACTATGGGCTCTATGTTCTATAAACTAGTTGTTGCTACCTCAAGATAAAAGACAACTTTTGAAAGCAATAAATGTATAATTATAAAAAGCTCTTGATTGCAGGACAGTATGCCTAACCAATTTCAAATGAGAACATCATCAAACATGAGTCATCCATTCTCACTTTCATAACTTGGATTTCTGTAAGGCTTCTGTTTGTCATATAAAGACTGGAAATTGACAAAATACACAAAAGCAGCTGGCATTTTACACTGAAAAGCTTTAAAGACTAAGTATTAAATGAACTGGTAAACCACATTGTTCTGTGGACGGGTCCATTCCTATAGCATTAGCTTCATCAGTAGTCACGTCTTAAGGCTTAGAATGGGTCCCCACACTGCTGCCAACCTTTAACAAATTAACTTTAACATCAACAGAGCAGCAACATCGAAATAAATCTTAAATAAATCCATTGCATCTACAGAAGTTGTCTTAACACATTTTGGCATTCAAATATTGATGTATTTAAAAAATAATATGTTCTGATTTGTATGTTTTATATTAAAGTACATTCTCCCGGTTTGTGATGGACCGAAGGAAGACTTGCTAGAGTCGACACTGTACTTTTTCTCTATCTATAATGCAAAACATATGGTAAACGTGGTAAATACAAGGTTTTTCAAGGAGGGAATCGATATCGTCATTTAGGGAGCTGCAAAGTCCAAACTGTGACATGGTGACAGCAGCCTTAGTGTAAAACAAATCTCTAGCGCCCTCACTAGACCTACAGGGACATGACTCGAACCAGCAAGTCTTACCCTGCCCTGACTTACACCGCCCCAACAAATTATGGATCCCACTTGGATCTTGACTGGCTGGGGTGGCTGAATATGTGCACCGACACATACAACTGCATGTATAAAGGATACGCTTCTTTTTACACATTTCATGAAAAAAAGTGTGCTAAACGTGGTCATATTCAGAGGTGAAAAGTGAAATTACCTGTGCTGGTCTCCCCCATCTTATGATTTCATGGCTTCAACCCATAGTACTAGCTTTCCTTTCTCATTGAAATAAGAGGGGATGCCGAGAAAATAATTTGGTGCGTTTATTCCCGAGACGATAAAATCTAATGGCTTTTTTCTCCCCAGGGGTTTGGCTCAGTCACAGCAAATGCAAAACACACATTCATGCACACTATTCTCCCAAAAACATTTGCGTCTAAAATGTTTGAATATTATTCTTTTCTGGAAATTATGTTTTTGCATTAGTAAAATAAAAAAAATAAAAACATCACAGCTCTCTTTCTCTCTCTCTCTGATATCACTGAAAGTACTGTTGTCTCACATCTGGCTTGGTTCACACACAGCACAAAAACTAAACACCGCACAACATAAACAAACACTGAGGGTCACAACTGGTTCCAAACACAAAGGTTATTTAGTCAAAAAAGAAAGTGCTTTGCCTGCAAATCTTTCTAGTATGAGAAGGTAAGAGTGAAAACTGTGAAATTCCTACAAGGTAGACCTAGTTGTGTGAACATGAAACAAAATGACAAAAGCTGAGAGTATTATTCTGGTTTTCACTATAGCCCCTGGTGAGAGGGAATTTCAAGCCATATTTGGCACAACCGGTCAGACAGGCTATCTGTTGCTTTTCCTCTGTGCCAAAAACAAATAAAAAACAGCACTGTGCAAGTGGAGGCAAGGAGGCCTTATGTCTAGACAGTGGTTCACAAAGCCTAGCAACTTTAAAACCAGAATGCGGGATGTTTAGTCTGCCCCCATTCCCTTAAAGTAAGGCTGCTCCCACAAAATGAAGCAGGTGGACACATTAAACTGAAAAGCCACTGGAATGCTCTGAGGGGATAGAAAAATCTAAATGACTAAATTCTATAGAGGAATTACATCACTGGACAAGCAAAGAGTAAACAACTGCCAGTTTTTTTTATCCTATCTGTTGATATCACAAATGCACTTAAAGCTTGGCCTTTTCCCCACCTATGGTTGTGCACTTGTACAGCTAGAAGAGGGGATGGGATGGGATGGGGGTGTGTAAAGGAGGAGGGGCATTGGGCTGTGAAGACAGTAAGGGTGCTGTTACTCCCTCTTGTCAGCGGCTTTTGACTGCTCCCTCTGAATCATGCAGCGGCGCACAATGCTGTCAAAACTCCCCAGGTAGAAGAGGGCGATGGTCCGAAATAATCCCATGGTAACAATCTGTAAACAAGATAAATTGAGGTTAGAATTTGTAAATCGCTCAATATTAACAGCATCCTGGAGCAGGACTACTTTGGCCAATGTGACTATATCATGTACATGGCGTTACCTGCTGGAGGCCTTCTGTGATGGACGTAACAGGTGACATTCCACAGGTGAGGGCTGATAGCATGTAACCATCGGGTCCCACAGAGCTGTTAAAGTTCCCCTGCTACAAGAGCAAAAGAAATAACAAGCAGATAGATTTACAACAGATTATCCACCTAATGTTCATTCACCTAATGTTTAAAACTGGACAAGAAACATGGTGGGGCAGTGGCAGGTGAAGTGAGTTTCTTACCACTGCATCTCGAACAATGATTTTGGCTACTTGGTCTGGTTGACAAACTCCAGAAGTTTCAGAGATTAATTTAGTCTCTAGAGGCTAGTAGAGGGAAAAACAAAAATAAAGTAAATGCTTTAAGTAGGGGGGAATTGAAAGTGAAATGATGTGAATATTTCTTTTGTTAAACAGATGTTTACCTTTGTCTTATTTTCCTCAGCTAATCCTGGAGTCTCAGTGTCAGGGGGGTAGGCCACAGTCACATAGATATTGTATGGCTTTATCTGGAGTAGAAGAACAGCAACACTCGCTGAGCATTATGTCCTAACATTTGACTTTGATAATAACTGTCAACAATCAACATTTTATTCAAAAAAAGGTCTTAAGGTAATAAAATTAAGTATGGATGCTCCTTATTGATAGATTAGGGATTCCTTGTTACATAATTCACACCAGCAACTCATCCCTCAGCAGCAAAGTGATGGAAAAATATAACAGGCATGAACTAAAATATTTTAACTCAATGCATTGTGAACTTCACTAGCAATGCGTGTTTGCTGTGTGCAGTGGAAATCTATCAAAAAGGGTATTCAAGCATAAGAGGCCCAAAACTCACCTCCATCTGCAGCGACTCTGCTAAGCCACGCAGAGCAAACTTGGATGGGGAGTAGGCGGTGTATCCAAACAGGCCGATCTGGCCTGCTTGGGAGGACACAAACATAATGCGGCCCATTCTTCGCTCCTTCATGGTGGTTATGACGGCCCGTGTCGGGTAAACGCTGCCCAGGTAGTTTACTTCCATCAGTTTCTGTTGGCAAAGGCCAAAAATCACACACATTATAACAAGATTATCCACAGTACAGCACTGCATACTGTAAATGTAGCTACACCAAAACCTGAATACTGGCAGATCATTTCTCTAATATACTCACTGCAAATTGCTTAAGGTATTACCTGGGAATTTAACCTCCTTTCTGACTGTAAAAAAAAAATCAACTACATAACCAGACAGCAATGAAAACTCCTATTTACCTATATGGTAACACATATTCTGTGGTCTTAGTGCAAATCTTACATGTTGGTCTAGATAAAATATATTAATTTTTGTAAAGTAAGTATTTAAATCACATTGGTCCGATGGCTAAATACTTATATATATATATATATATATATATATATATATATATATATATATATATATATATATATATATATCCAGAAAATATCAGGAAAGTATGTTAAGTATAATTCCTATTATAACTTGGAAACATATGGCCCTCCTCAAAAAAACTTGTTAAATTAATAAGACTCTCCTTTTTATTCCGACACCTGTTAATCACTCAGGTGAAAATATGAGCAGTGGATACTTTTAATCAACACAGTTTTTAGTACTATTTTGAGAGTAGCTTATTGACATGACCAAATGTCTTGGCTACACTTGGTGCCTACCTTAAAACGGTCCACTTCCACGTCCTCAAACTTTCCAGAAATGGCTAATCCAGCACAGTTCACTAACATATCAACCGGACCCAGCTTCTCTTGAGCCTGCATGACAGGAAAAAGCCACTTCAGTGCTGAATTATTAAAAGGAATTTGAGATGTCCCACTGTTGCTAAAAGGTAACATTACCTGTTTTATCACACTTTCCACCTGGCTATAATCACTGGAAACATCCACTGATATGCAGAGCACCACCTGAGTAAGGAAATTTAACATGATCTCATGCAATGTAATGTAAAATGGCATATACAAGCTATGTATACAGTCACAACATGTGATTTAAAACAATATCTGAAAGTTACATCTTTCATTGAAGTAAATGCTAAACACATACCTGTTTGTCATTGATGGCAAATTTCTCCACCTCTTTCTTTGCTTGAAGCAATTTAGCCTAAGGGTAAAAGAGCATTTGTAATATGTTATAAAAACGTAAGAGTCATACAATTTCACTCAATAAAAAACATGTCAAATCTTCAGAACATGAAAGCTCACATGCAGGCGAACACAATATAAAGTAAATGTAGCATGTAAGTGAAGCACATCCTTTACCTTGCATGGAGATAATTAACCTTTAGTATATATTTTACTGTCTTTGACATCAAATGAGTTGACTATAACAACAAACAGCTTGTGACTAGGCAAGACACAAAGAAATGATTGGTTGAATATGGTTTGTGCTGACCTCATCCCGTGCCACCAAAGTGATGAATGCTCCTTGCTTGTAGCACTCAACTGCAATGGATTTCCCAATCCCACTTGAGCCTCCTGTCACCTGAAAATTCAAAAGACAAGAAGATCATTAATCGAAAGTATCTGGTAGGGTAGGATTGATGATCTGAAACTCATAGGCTGGGGCGCAGGTAAACTGGAAATGTAGTTAATGTTTCCATAATGCAACTTTTGAATAAAGATGTGCAAGTCCGTTCTGCTATGGGTTTACAAAATCTGCATAATGAAATGAGTCAAACTTCACTATTGACAGTTTGTTAGGTACACCTAACTTAAACTTGTGTGGGTTAGTCAACCCTATGTGCTATAACCAGAGTTGACCAGTAACTTAAGTTAAATTATAACTTAACTGTTTCAACAAAACTCTTTTATATACATAAAGACAATATATATAGCCGGGATAGATGGCATTAGCTTGACCTATTTTATAAACTGGTAATTTAGCGTCAGTGAACTGTAACGTGACGTTAATTAGTTAACGTTACATTCAAAGAACTGTAAAGCTCTGAAGACTGTAAATATATTCAACACTTGTGACCTCACGTGACTGAATGATATTGAACTCTTCTAACTGATGTAATGAATTGGACTCAAATAAATATGAACAGTCTATGATTGGACTGCTTGTTGATTAGCATTGCTGGACTTTGCAGACTCCCTGGGATAAGAATTGTTTATGTATTTATGTTGTAGTTGTGTGTATGTGTTTTTTGTAAGTGCAAATGCTCTCACTAGCTAAATTAATTGAAAAAAAATGTGGGTGTGTCACTCTTTATAACCGCCAGTTGACTGTCGTTATAATTCGGCACTATTTCTTTACCAAAAATGTATGGTTGGTTATTAGCTATAAGGCTAGTGCTAATATACATAGCTGCCGGACATTTAAAACGTAGCTAGCTAAACTCAGCTAGCTCAGGAGCTAACGCCAGCTATGAAGCTACAGTATAATGACTGGACGTTAGCTACCGTTACCGCCTAACAAGTAACGTTAGTTAGCACTCCGGTGCACTTACCACGACGTGGGCCCCGTTCAGTTTCAGAGGTTTGGGACTAATGAGAGGCGATATCATGTATAACAGCAACACAAAGGCAACGATGAAGGCAGCAACTACAAGAAGCATGATGAATGGCAGAAGAAGCCACCAGGAATTGATGAAAAGCCAATCTGTGATCGTTGAGCTCAACCCTTCTTCCGAGGACATGGGTGAAATCAGGCAATCGTTAGCTTGTTTGCTAACTAGCAGGCCAGCTTCTGAGGTCCGATAACAGAGCGACAAGGCAGACGACAACCCTGAAAGGGGGTGGCGAAATACAGATCTCAGAGGACGCGTTGTTCCGGGGTTTTGGCAGGGAGTCAAAGATTATTAACGACACAGGTGGACATTGGCTCCCCGTGACAAAGCGCAGTCTGCAAACCAAAACAAATCGAACTGTGCACTATAAACGGATGCTTGTCGGTCGTACCTGGTACTTGTAGTCCTCAAGCCGACAGCGTTGCGAAATCCAAACGCTGCTTAAGCGTGCATTAACAACAGCTCCCACAATGCAATGCACCGCTTCCTCATTGGTCGTATCCGTTAGCTACACACCTATCTTCACACGCCCTCCGAACCAGCCACCAGGTATGATGACTGATGATCAGTAAAGTAGCTATTATAAATTGTGAGAACATTAATGAACCTACATTGTAAATCCTTGTCAATACCAAAGCGTGAATGTGTTACAAAAAAGTAAACAGCTTTTCTTGACGTAGCTTTAACTTTTATTTACATTGTGGAAAAAAAAAAAAAAAGAAAATGTTATGCATGGGTGACCACACAAAGAAAAAGCTCGAATTTGCTATATGTATAGACATTTACAGTAAAATAAGACTCCTAAAACTCAAAAAGAGATAGTTTTCACACCTTAGGAGAAAAAGAGCACAGCTGTATACAATCTCTGAAAGAGCTTACATTAATTATACATTTTAGTTGTAGTGACAAAGCACTGGATATATAAGCAGTGCGACCAATTTAGAAATAAACCAATAAAAATGAATCTTGCAGCTTTTCTAGAAGGCACATGGTGCACACATGGTGCAGACTGCCACTCATGGCTACATATAGTTCATGCTTGGAGACGCACTCCTATATTGTTAAGTATACAAGAAGATGATCTCTCCACCTGAGCCATCAGTGTCCAACTGGGTCTTGTTTTATCAAAATTCATAATGACTTTATCATAACATAAGGCTTAGTTTTTTGCAGTTTATATTGAAGATAACCAGCAAAGCCTGTGGATAGTAAAGAAAAATATGTACAGTAGGTTGTGAAAAAAAAAAAATGAGCTGAGTGACAAAGCAATTAAAAGCTATTGAGTCCTTGAAGAATTGGAAAATAATGCTGGTCTGGCACCGTTGGTGATCCACCCTTGTAGCCGTGTTTAATTTAAATGATAAATGAGTAAACAAATACAATTGTTCTTTGTTAGGAAACTGGATAAACAATCCAAAATTTCCACTGGGTCTAATGTAGCTCTCATCCTGAATATCTCTGTCTCAACGCTTAAACGTCCACCATGGACACGAGACAAAAATGACATATTTCAAGATTTTTACATTCCACAAAGTACAGTATACACCATAAAATGCTTTGGAGAATATGCAAGCGGTATATTTTAGTACAGTGAGATGTATTCTGGCTGGAAAATAAGGAGACAAGAGCTAGTCTTAACTTAAAATAAATGATGTTGACTTCAAAAGCCTTATTTGCAATTAATTGTTGTGTATGTCGTTAGTTTCCCTAAGTTGCTAGGGTATTCTGCTGATAAATACCTTTTATTCTATAGTGCACAAGTCAAACAACCCTCTAAATTATTTATGTCACCGATTCTTTTATCAAGTCAGCTGCAGATGGGAAGTTTTTAATCTTCTTTGGACAATGGTTATTTTCGAA
This sequence comes from Sander lucioperca, assembly GCF_008315115.2. NCBI lineage: Eukaryota > Metazoa > Chordata > Actinopteri > Perciformes > Percidae > Sander > Sander lucioperca. The sequence continues at coordinate 11,566,841 of NC_050181.1, read as the reverse complement.
TAAAACTAGATCCTTTCACTCTTTGCTTGGTTTTCAAATTGGCAAAACAACAGCGCAGTGATCTTGTCCACTCATGATAAACCACGAAGCCTGGTGAATGGTTATGATGAGAGAGTAAAAAAGAAAAAAAAAAAAGGACAAGGACAGTAAAGAGAGATGATCAAAATTCCTTTGCTTTGGCTCAATCATCCCACCTAGCCTTCCTGTCCAAAGTCATTTGTGAATTTTTTCAGTTTGACCAGATCTTGATCATTGACTGTTGGCTTTGTGTTGGCCAGAGACCTCATCATGTCGGACTGAAAAGAGGAAAAAAGATCATGATATTAAAGCAAGGACTCGAATATGCAATTATATTACTAGGGCTGACCCAAATGCTCCTAAGCTATGATTGTTGCCATGGTAATTGACGTCCAAATCAGTATTTGAATATTTGGTTCTTTTTTTCATTTTCTTTTTAAAATTATTACTATATGCATTACCCCATAAATCACAAACAGCCCATGAAATAAGGAATAGTAATCCCACATTATTCATTTATGCATCAACATTAATTATAATTATTCTCAGACAGAGACCCAGACTATTTGTGTATTATGTGTGTGTGTGTGTGTGTGTGTGTGTGTGTGTGTGTGTGTGCATAGGCGCTGCGCTGTCCCAGGTACTAATATCGATAGACAGAAAAACACCAGCACCTAAATTGAATCTTTGACTACGTGAGTGCTAGCAACTTCACTGCAATTATTGGCATGCAAGATGTCGAAAAAGTCCAGCATCTGGATTAATTTCAAATTTTGCGAAGACGACCCCCAAAAAATCTAGTGCCAGATATGCCAAATGAAACTGGCATATCACAAATCTACAACGAGTTTGGCAAATCACCTGAAAACTAAGGAACAGCTGAGCCTCGATAAAGTATTGCTAGGCCTTTATTTCAAAGCTTTGAAATGTATTTAAATGCTTCCCACCGATGTTTCAAAACCCCAAAAGTGATATCCGGGACAGCTTTATATATTTATATATTACCATATAGTATTTTAATAAGCTTACCATGCATACTACAGGTTCCAATAGCTTCTCCCCAGGTACCTCCATCCATGTCATTTCAATTGCGTTGGGATCGCCAGGAGAGCAAGGAGTCAATAGGTCATCTACAAGCATGTTGGGGTCAGTTCTTGATTCACCACGTACCTGTTTTATATTACAATATAAGAAAGGAAACAAACGTGACAATTTGTTAACTGCAACATATTACACTGGAGCATAAAACGGAGACCAGTATTTTAAAAGACGTACCTTTTTGAAGTGGGTTGCTGACTGGACCTTCCTAACAGGCTGCATTAGAGCATCTCGGACAATGATGCTGATATCTGCTCCTGAGTATCCATCGGTCTTCTTACCCAGAGTGACAAAGTCAGTGTCGCTGAGACTTGTGGGGGTCGCACCCAGATGGAGCTTGAACATGAAGGAGCGTGCGTGCTCTTCAGGCAGCGGGATGTAGATCCTCTTCTCAAATCTGAGAGTATTATTGGTGTACAGTCAGCAAAGGTGAATGACATCATGGTTACTAATAACTTTCACCAAGTGATAACAATTACCTTCTTCTGATGGCTGAGTCTAGGGTCCATGGGATATTTGTTGCCCCAAGTACCAGCACTCCCTCATTGTCATTTCCCACACCTGCAAAATAGAAAAAGTCTGGGTAAGTACACACTAAAATACTTCATCTTAGCAATGATACTCTGGTGCTTTCACTGACACAATGACGGCCCCTCCAGCTTTCTATAGATCTGTGACCACACATTGCCTTACAGGCCATATAGGTGTTAGTTACAAAATTAGGAATCAAAATTAGACTATTGCAAATCTGCTTACTAGTGTTTTCCTAGTGTTTAATTGCCATCTTGTCTGAAGCAAAAACCAACTCTACAAACATCATAAAAATTAATGAAATAAAATATTAAGTTTAGGGAAAAGAAGATATTTATTTCACACAGCAAATACCACATATTTCATGAATTTGACTACAGTTTCGTTTTTCCACCTCTGCTCAACAAGTTACTTACTGCAAACTGAGTATGCACATACAAGGAGTAAATCTATGAAAGTTGCTGAACATTGAATACATATAACAATAACAACGGACAAAAAAAGTCAGTATTGATCATAGATAAGCAACCTTCACAAAAAAAGTTTATGTTTTGGGGTCCAAACCCTAGATTTGCAAAAATATGAATCAATATATCCATATTATGGATAGATAACATGAGTGTAGCTTTTCATCTATATAAAAAATAAATACATGTAGTTCCAGCCACACCTCAATCATTGACGTCACAGCAGGTGTTTTCCCATAACCTGTCAGAGCATATTGGCTCTGACATCTGTTTAGGGGTGTGACCACAATAGGCAAGCTGTGGAGTTTGATTCTGTTTAGAGCGCTGCAGCAGCAAGTTACTGCTCCATGTGACTCAGTGGTCATTTAACATTTACATTGTTCACACTTCTGTTAGAAATAAGTCAACAGGGAGAAGTAAAGAGACTGTGAGTTTGTCCACTGCCCTACTCTGAAACAAATCATATGTTCAAAGGACATTAACCTGAAAGTTTTGCCAGCCATTGGACTTATGTATAATATAAGTAAATACTTTAAGGTTGCCCAAAATGTACCTTCCAGTCACCCAGCCACTGCAGCTTTAACTTTCTCCTGTGCAAGTTTCTGGTGATACATCTGTCTATCCCATGCCATGTAACTACAACGATTCCAGTCAAAATCTAGGATGCAGAAAGAAACTGAAAGGGTTGCTTCACTTAGTGCATTAACATTTATTTTCTACAACTGCCATTTTAGAAGGCTGCTTACCGATTCTACAGGACATTGCTGAAAAAAAACTTCACTTGTGTCTTTTTTAAACTATTAACACTAAAATAGACTAAATTTAATTTATCACAGCATTCAGTAGGTACAAACAATTGTTATAGCTCATCAGACTTACCCTGCATCTGAACCAGGAACTCTGTCTTAATACGCCGAGCAGCCTCACTCTCGTTCTCACTTCTGGAGCCACACAGGGAGTCGATCTCATCAATGAAGATGATAGAAGGCTTGTGCTCCCTTGCAAGGGTAAAAAGATTCTTCACCAACCTGGGAAGCAAAAGGAAAGTTTAAGAAATGAAATAGCAACATGCTGCAGTATATTTTTATGTTTTACTGATTTTGTAGATTACTGTTAATATGACTTACTTTTCACTCTCTCCCAGCCATTTGGAGACAAGGTCAGAAGAGGAGATGGAGAAGAAGGTTGAGTTGTTTGCTTCTGTGGCAACAGCTTTAGCCAGATAAGACTTTCCTGTACCAGGTGGTCCAAAGAGCAAGATCCCTCTCCATGGAGTTCTCTTTCCTGTCAGTCAAGCAAAAAGGTAATTTAGGCAATATTAGTGTCATCAAAAACCATCAAATGTACTCTGTTTGCTTCTGTCATTTAAGAGCAAAGTAATGAGGAAGCCTTCCTCATAATTAAGATGTAGTACCTGTGAATAGGTGGGGAAATTTGATCGGAAGAATAACAGCTTCTTTCAGTGCCTCCTTGGCTCCCTCTAAACCAGCAACATCATTCCATTTGATGTTTGGTTTCTCCATAACAATTGCACCTGGGAAAAGTAACATACTACATTACTTAGGAGTCTAAATAATGCCTGCTTTATGACAGATTTCATGTAACAAACTCACAAGAAATTAACAAATATTATGACAGCTCAGTTCAGCAAAAAAAAAAAAAAAGGCGTGAAGAAGGTCCAATAGTCCACATATTACAAACCTGAGAGTTGATTTTGGAACTTCTTTTTCTCTGGATCATCACCTTCATCACTTTCATTCCTGGAAACACAAACATAATTATATATATATATATATATATATATATATATATATATATACACACACAATTTTGTCTATATATCAAGTACTAAATCATTTATTATATTTCCATATATCAATGGAACATTGATTTTCCATCTAGGTCTGAATGGCATCACATCTGCTCCACCCCTAAACATACCCTTTGTCATCAGACTGTGACTCTTTGACAGGCTTCGCGGGAGGAGCGCTTTCTTTCTTCTTTAAATACTCCTTCAACTTCTCTGCTCTGTCCAAATATTCTGCACATTTTGCCCGGATGCTCTGTTTAGCTTTGTCACTCTGGGCTTCATCTGTCAGAAATAACAACAAAAAAGGTACACAAAAATGATTTAAGGTTTGAGTATTTGTTCCTAAAAGAGACATCACCCTCCTCTGAGCATTTCAGCGTTAGTATACTGCTCTAAATACAAAAGAATTACATTAAACAATTACCAAACACTTTTTTTTCATTATTCTTGCTTTTACCACTGCTATGACAGTGTACAGAATAGCTTGTATGTCATTTTGAGAGATAGGAAGTCACTCTTAAACTATGTCACAAAGGATTATTATCATAATGTGATTCTGTTGTGGCAAACAGCTGTGATTATCAGATTGCGGACACTTCATGCCAATGGGCTGTCCTAAGCCTTACATTTCACCACATGGAGGAAGTACTGAACAGCAGCCTGGTAAAGACGCAGAGCCTCCTCGTATTTCTGAGCTTTATCCTCCTGAGCCGCCTTGCTGGCAAGATCAATGGCTTTCTAAAACAACAGAGACACAGAACAATGTTAGTTATATTAACATTTGTAGATTCTACAATTGAAGGAAACACAGACAGCAGTGTGAGGTTAATGAGTGTCTTTGAACTATGACAGCGTCAGAACACCATCAACCAATCAAAACAAACATAATAGCAAAATTATAAATATAGGCAATAAAGTTGTTAAATTAATTGATTAAGAGTGACACATGCTTAAGTGAGAATGTCGGTCGCAGGCAGCGATATAACATTACTTACCGTAATCTACTAGCTAGCTAGCTGTGAATATTAGATTTAATGCTACACCTGTCCTGTGTGGTGACACTACGCACACCGAGGTAGGAATGCCTGAACCTGAATGCACGGTTACTTCCTTTTGGTTACCGTAGCTATAATATGTCGCTTTAACACAATATTACGTTAACTGTTTTGCTTTCCATTTGAAGTGGATGTCTTTTTAGAGGCCAAATAAAATCAGTTAAAGTTAGCTAGCTAGCAACGTTAATCCCATTAGCTAGGTGTCTTGTTCGTCAATACATACGCTACTGTTACTGTATAACTGCTACGTCAGTTGCCACAACTGCATACATTGTAGCACAGGAAAACAATAGCCTTTAACACATGGGTCATCTTTTGGTTGTCTTTGTTGTTTACAAGTTAACTGCTGAATTCATGCTGATGTTAGCTAGCTAACCATGCTAATTAGCAGCTAATGTTACAAACGTTACTATTTTACACATTTAGAAGCATTTATACCAAACCTAACAAAACAAGGCCAGGCGTTTCGGTTGACAACAACAAGGTTACTTTTTTTTTTAGTTTAGTCCAAGATGTGAATAACTTTATCATATTTTATGTTACGCGTTTTAGCCAGCCCTGGGGTTTGTCCTCAACTTACCTGTAAATTATTGTTGGTAGCCATAATGGCTGATCACTTGTCCAATAATCGAAACGAATGCAACACCGCCGTAAGGAAACAACTTGTAAACACTATGCTTTAGAATTGAACCATTCAAGTTGTCTGTTAACTCGACAATCGGGGTTTTTATGACGCTTGTTTTCGTTTCTAAGATCGTTCCCGAGTCAGATCGAGGAGAGAACTTCCGCATTGAAAAGTCGATACTCGCGTGCACGGAATCTGATGACGTCAAGACGTAGCCTCGGTACAGTTTCGAATACATTACTGCGTTTGGCCGTAGACTGTAAAAATAAGGTTTTTACATTTGAAAATATTAATTTATTGTATTTTAACGGTAACTGTTAAGTGAAGATACGGGGATCAATTGGAACTACATTTTTCTTTTTCTGTCTTTTTTTTTTCTCCTATTTGTCTTTTGTCATGTGGTTTATTATGTGGTGACGTCTTTGGTTCTAATGAAGCACTACCAGACTATGAATGGACTATTAACCCTGTCGTTCAAACATGAATTATGTCATCAATCAAGCACCTGACTTCAGTTTAAATTATTTTTAAAAAGTCACTCTTGTTGCAACACATCCAAACTGTTGTGAACTTGAGACATTACACTGATTGTAAAACAGATATTATGTATTTCATTTTTGTAACAACCTCTTTATTCACTAGGTACTCCTGTAGTTCTTCCGCTCTGTCCAAGTACTGTTTACATGTATCTCTTATCTTCTGGTTGCCATCTTTACCCTGGGGTTCACCTGATGGGAAGGATAACGTTCATTTAATAGCATTCGGCAATGTTAATGATTTTTGTTACGGCCATTTTATAAACTATCTATTGCAACAAGTTATAAGGATGACACAACTTAAAATTGGCACAAACTAAAACCATTAGTAGTTGAGTAATTTCACTTATATGCTAATTGCCAATAGGGAATGACAGTGACGCATACTCTTGTAGAGGCTACTAGAAACATCATTATGTGACATTGGATGCATTTTGTTTCCAGCTGCATTGACGCACGTTTTATAATGTGCAGAAAGTACTTGACAGCATGTTGGTAGGAGCGGATGGCCTCCTCATAGTTTCCAGCCTGGTCTTCCTGTGAGGCCTTCTGTGCTACAGCAATAGCTTTCTGAAAAAGCAGGAAACAATTAATATTTCAGATACTATCATATCTTAGGTTTTTGCTGAAATCACTACATGACAGTCTGTAAAGGGATCTCAAACTCAGTAAGTTCACATCATCTCAGTGTCCCATAAACTGCATAAATCTACTCTGGCCAAAACAAAAGTAACATTGTACATTGTTGTTGTTATACTAATAGCATGTTAGTACCATCTTATAAAAAAAATCACAATAGTTTCTAAAAATGATCTGGAGCTCAAGCTGAAATGATAAATTGACTGATTGAGTAGTTGATCAACGCAAAATGTATTAATTCCACATTTGGTAATCCAGTCATTTCAGTAATGTAGGCTATTAGTGTAGAGTAAATGGTCAATCAATTATTATTATTATTACTACATTATTACATGTCATTTAGCTGACGCTTTTATCCAAAGCAACTTACAATTGCTAGCCTATATATCAGAGGCTGCACTCCTCTGGAGCAACTATGGGTTAAGTGTCTTGCTCAGGGACACATTGGTTGATGTATCACAGTGGGAATCAAACCCATATCTCCCACATCAAAGGCATGTGTTATATCCACTGCGCCATCACCACCTCATTATTATACATAATTAAGTAATACGCAATTCATTTTATAGTCAATTCAAATATGCCAGTGAAAATCTTTGATGTGAAATTATTATAGTGTATAAATTGCTGCTGAACTGTTGCCTGTGTCCAACTATATAACTTCAGTTGTATGGTGATGTTGTGTATTAAACCCCAGTAAGAGTAAACTGCCTACTAAAGCAGCTGCCTTAGCAGACTGAACCTTATAACTATACGTGGAAAATGAGTTGTTTATAATAGAAGATTGTCTGTGTGAATTCCACCCATCTATTAGAGTACCTTTAGGGTACCTGCTATTTTTTGACTAATACAGTAAAACTACACTGCATATCTATCTAAACCAATCAGATAGCAGATTCCTTAAAACATTTTGTAAACTGTGAATGAATAATTTCACTGACCGCCATTGAATCTGTGGACTTGATGCGAGTCACTATTTTGGTCAGTGATTGAGTTCAGTCAGCTCTTGCAGAAATAGAAATAGTGACACAAAGGTCCTGCATTTAACTGCTCATTCTGTTATAGTTGGATACAACGCTATTTTAATTTAGAACACAATACCTTTAGAAATACTTAGACTTAATCTAAAACTAAAGATTATGTGAAAATGAAACCCGTGAGATTGCATACCGGGAATAGTTTATAGCCTACTCGGTGTTATCTGTGTCACTACACTTGTTACACTCCAGTAGCCTAACATCGACAAACGGGGAGCTTCCAGTCTTCAATAACTATTAATCCTACCTGTAGATTTGTTGGCTCCATGCGGAGTCCTGTGAGAATGAAAAAAACACACAACAGCTACGACCCGTGATCCCAGCCAGTCTTGTTTCGTTTACCCAGCCGTAAGTCACCGCATAACAAGTTCCTGTTTGCTTATCACTCCCTCAGTGACACATGCGTTCAAGAAAGCAGTCTGCCCAGTCAAAGGAATGGCAACGATGCCAGTGAGTCACGATGCTTAATTGTTGTCGTGCAAGTTACAAAGACAACAGAAGTTGCTGAGCCATTAAATAAATGACCCAAATACACAGAAAAACTGTTTTAGAATTATGTGGCCTAATTATTGTCTTTCACTGTGAATTATTTTGGGACAGTTAACAAAAAAATAAAATAAAAATATAGGGTATATAAAACAAATTGGGACAAGATGCATGAAGTAAGACAGAAGAGAGTCGTTTTAGTTGTAACAATATATAGGCTAGTTCTTTCAAAAGGCCAAGTGTTAAACCGTGGACTTCATTAGTGTGCATGTGAGTGATTTTTATGTGATGACTTTTCTCCACTTGAGGTCGCCCCAAGATCATTGTAAAAGGATCAATGATGTTATAATCTGCGAACCCACTGGTGCAGGTTTGGGACTTCTCTGATCCTGCTATAAAAGATAATACTATAGTTTGAATATATAATAGACTATAAAATTGAAAAAAAAACAAAGCATATCAATAAAAATAGGCCTATATGTAGATCAGACAGTATGCATATTGAAGCTTTCATCTTATAGCCTATTAATCATATGGCTAGACAATTTGATTTCATTCCATAACCAAACTCTAACCTTTCATTTTGTATTTGCACAAGTGACAGCCTGTTCAAAATGCCTTTGAAATTACAGAATACTTCTATCGGTGACTAAATACAAAAAAGTTTTAACCTTGTAAGTAAGAGAGATTGTTCATGTTGGGAACTGTGACAGGAGACCTTTGGCCCCACTCGGTAGATTAGCATCGAGCACCCTGACAGCCTGACACCTGATAGCTCCAGAGTGGCGCACAGCTTGGTTAGGAAGACGGAAAGCTGGCGTTGTTAGTTTGGAAACATGCGGCGGAATGAGAGCACACCTTTAATAGCAGAAGACCAACTTAAAGCTTTGTCATTGACATAAGCGGACGTACGTGCCATTGTAAAAGACCCTCGCGCGGAACTCGCGCAGCCCCCTAGGCGCATTTCATGGACATCTTTCGATGACAAGACCTGCACGCTGCGGGTTGCTCTCGGCTTCTACAGGGATCTCTAACGTGGAACATGGCGAGAGGGATGAGAGGAGCTCATCTCCTCGCTGTCTTTTTTACCTTTTCCGTAACAATTTTCAGGGACGCAAATGGACAAGGAAGCTTTAACGACTTAACAGGTTTTAGTTTGAGTCCTCCGTATTTCAACCTCGTTGATGGGTCTAGTATCTCTGCCACAGCAACCTGCGGTCAGGATGGTGCTGGGACACCGAGATATGAGTTATACTGTAAGCTTGTCGGAGGACCGAACAGTGGACATCCTACTCAAAATATACAGGTAAGAAAAAACTGGATGCGATCTTACGTTCGGTCCGTGCGTAAAAAGTAAATAATATGCAGACACTGGAATAGGAAATTACATTGTTTCTGGATACATATAGTTAACAGTAAGTTAGTTTCCATATATAACTATTGACAGAAAGTAGGCCTATACTTAGCTGTTTTTATGAATTTTCGCTTACAAATGTTGTCTGTGTCTTTGTAAAAGCCCTGACAAGTATCCCTGCGATGGCCAAGTTGTACAACTGTCAGAAAAAGTTTTACACCGTTGTATTTGAGTTTTCTAAAGGAATTGCCCTTTCAACAGGTCTTGTCCCCTCTTGAGTTCTTCTGATGGTCCCTACATTACAGCAGTTGGAAATGGACATGCAAAAACCTCTGTTTAAACCTAAGATTGGCTTGTGTTTGCAATATTTGTCATATTTGCATTAGGTTACTGTATACTATTTGCCAGTGCCTGTCTCCATTATAACTCCTGCATGTGGTTTTCTGCAATTATTTGGGTGTGTATGTCTCTGAATACCAACAATTTGACACCATTTAGGGTCAGTTCTGTGACTACTGCAACTCCATTGACCCAAACAAAGCCCACCCGGTGAACTACGCCATTGATGGGACAGAGCGCTGGTGGCAGAGCCCTCCTCTCTCCAGTGGACTGGGCTACAACGAGGTGAATGTCACCCTGGACCTTGGGCAGGTGAGATTATCATACCATACTCTGCTATGAACAGCTGTTTACCTGCTGCTACCTGCAGTGTGAATGATGATTGCTGTGTGGTGACAGTTAAATATAGCACCTGAATGTTACAGAGGGAAGAGAAGGAACATTTTCTGCCTTGGTCTTTGCTCTGCTGCTGTGAGATGAGTGATGTCGTTTGTGGGAGGTTGCAGAGCACCTTCACTGCTGTGCAATTGTACCGTATTCTATTTCAGTGCTGTGTATAGCTGCTGCTTATGTGTTTTGGAAATGCTCGGAAGAAAGTTGTTTGACTAACGGTGTTTCATTCACAAATATTCCAAAGTGTTACACGATTATGTTTTCAGTTTGACCTTCATCACCTCAGCCGTGATCATGTGAATAATGTCCTGCAGTTGGATGCTTGGCTGGGGTTTGGCTCACGGCCCATAAAATTGCACCCTTACGCTCAATTATCTACTGTGAGGAAAGAGAGGAATTCTTTCTCTGGATTAGGGATCAGAAGGATGTAAAATCAAATTTGAAGAGTGTAGATGGAGGCCTTGACCTCTTGTGCAAGGAGGGTTTTAACCAGTTGTGGAGTAGACCTCATTCAAAAAGAGAGCAACAAAAGAGCTCCTCTCCACACGTGTTGCATCTTTGGCTCCCAGTGGGCTCTGTGTCAGACAATGGTTGTTGGCTTTTCTATCTCTATTTTAAGGCAGACTGAGCTGAGCAAAGATCCTACATGGCTAAATATAGTCCATACTTACATGAGGATGGACACATGCATAGCCTGTAGGGATGTCTGACTCTAATACGTGGTAATGCTCAGTTTATTTCGGAGCCGGGAAAGTAGCATTATTGTATTATGGTGTGCTAAAAAGAGCGTGGCTAGATCTCTGATGGTGACTACCAACTGCACAACACCCTACACTGCCTTACTAACACCACCACCTCAACCACACACACACACACACACACACACACACACACACCTGTCACACATTTTTCTCTTCATGGCATCTGATGCAACCACCAAGACTGTAAACAGTGCTCACTCGTCACCATTGCATGTCATACGGTTGTTTTAGCACTCAAATCCTCAGAGCAGAAAAAACGGATGCTGTGAGAAAACACCTGGCAAGTGTGGGGCAGATTTGTGATTTACTAATGAGAACTTTATCAGTTGGCAGCTTCCCAACCTCTGGTGTATGATCATATCAACAAACTCAACATTCAAGCACTCCTCTATAAGTAGAAGAAAAAAGCCTAAATTGAGAGAAAAGAACCACAGAATGTGTATATATATCACTTCATGATAAAGGCTGTTTATATCTGAAATAGGTTATGATTTGGGACTGAAAGGAGTTTTTTGTTCTTCAGGCATTGTCCTACATTTTTTTTTAGGTTTTATTCCACCCTACAAATGCAATCTCATGCATTAGAGCTGTCAAGTTGTTTGACTGTTCCATGTGAAGCTTGGTAGCTTTGTAGATTTCTTTTCAAATCCACAGGATAAATGAACTATGTGGGCTAGACCCGACTGAATGGATTCTGTGGTTTCTTTCAAGACCAACGCAGGTGGCTGTTCTGCTGTTGTCTATATACCTCTCAGTAGATATTTTAGATAACGGCATAGTTGATGTTTATGTTAAAATGGTGAGGTTCAAAGAGAGAGGCCTTTTTGACAGAGCTGTTTCCGGTTATAGAGGATTGTTTGAAGCATCGTCTGCCAAGTTTAAAGCTAGACTAATTTGACCAAAAAGTGAACTCAATAGTTTGTCAGAGAAAATACACCAAAACGGGGCATAAAATACAATTTTGAGCATTATTAGAAATAAAACCTTCCAAACTGTTTAGCCAGCGGTAGCCTATGGCTCTATGGATGGCGATGTTTGGTCTGTGGGTTTACCACTTTGGTCCAAACTGAAATATCTCAAAAACTAAGATGGTGAACATGGTAAACAGTATGCCTGCTAAACCTCAGCACTTGTGTAGGCTATTGTCATTGTGAGCATGTTAGCTTGGTGATTTTAGCATTAAGCTCAAAGCACCGTTGTACAGCCTATCAGAGCTGCTAGCAGGGCAGTAGTCAGTCTTGTTTTCATTCAAGCGACTTATCTTCAAATCTTGGTGTGACTTTCATTTACCAGCCCAAAGGCTGACTGCTTTTAGTGACATGATCCCTCTCTAAATTGCCTCCAGCTCAGAAATCTCCCATGAATAAGGCCTGTGCCAGACAGGTCAATGCAAGCAGGTTAACTGCTCCCTGTTTTTGTGATTTCTTGGCTTTTGACCTGTGACCCATGACAAATCCAACCTTGAGTCAGGAAATGACCTCAATAATCTTCATTTGGCTTCTGTATAGATAAAGATGGTGTTTGGCGTAAATACCTTGTTTACTTCTAGAATAATTTGGCTCATAATGAGGTAAGTAGATAATTGTGGGAGCACAGATCATATCTTAAATGATTTCCACTAAAACAGCTTTTGCCTTGTATGTGTTTATCTCTTTGCAATTTTGTTAATCTATATGTCAAGAACCAGTAAAACCTTTCTTATCCATCCCATTATAGATATCTGTGCCCACCAACATACATGGCTACTTTTCCAGGAACTTTTGCCCCTGTTAAACTATTTACAGAACACAGTAGGCAAGCCATTGTTCTGGTAAACATTTACACCACATATCAAACAGCCAGTCACTCCTTTTTTTCTGGGGAATGTATTTTAGGAGCCCTGACCACATGTGCTTATCTGCCTGAGTGAGCCCAGAGTAGACCATGTGAGACAAACATACCAGGGCTTACTGCTCTCAGTCTCTCATCTGATGAGACTGAGCTGCTTTTGATTTGTGGGCGTCAGTCACTAAATGAACAGCAGACGTTATTGGTTTAAATGATGTTCTGATTAGTTGCTGGATTGATGTTCAATATATCTAACTGGCATGTTATATGAAGGTTAAAGCTATGGATTATATCTGTATATCTTATAGGTGTAGGTGGTGTTTATTGTGTTGTTGATGATGATGTTGTGGTTTGTGTGGTAGTTCTGTGGCTTTATTGGGACTGATTGTCGAATATCTTGTTGTTTATCTGTGCAATATAGGTTATTTGCTTAGCAGCCTATTATTTTAGATATACATGCTTTTTACTTTGCAGGGGATGTGAGTAAGTGCAAGAACATTGACATGATCTGGTTCAGGTTAATGCAATGGCTTTGGCACCGCTCACAGTTCTGCAATCGTCAAGAGACAAAACTCAAAACTCAACTCAAAAGAACTCAATTTTATAGACATTCCCCTGGAACCAAATCCCCTCTCTCAGGGGTCCACCTTCCGCCAAAGTTGGTCTGAATGTTTTATTTGCAGCCGTCGCCCCCTTTTGTGTTAGAATCCTTCTAGGCGGTATTGTGTGACATCCTTTCTGTGCTCTCAGACTCTTACAAAGGTTTGGTTCTTTTTAAGCCTCTCTGAAAGTGACCTGACCCTCTCTTTTCACTCGATAAATGGGTAGAAATGGAGAGATGGTGTAATTTGGTGGTGAGAAAGTACTTAAACAGAAAACACACAAGTCTCAGACTGAAAACATTCCACTTTCCCTTGTTTTATGATGCTTGCTTGCGTGCATGCATGTATGATCATGTGCGCACTTGTGTGTTGCTGCATCCATCCAAATCATACAACAGGTGGTTAGCAAATATGTGGAGGCTATAATCCTAATTGAGGTGTCATGTGTTTTGAATATGTAAACTGAGACAAAGAACATATTACATTTCAGTTGAAAATCTATCTTATTTTGTTGTATATGCTTGATAATAAAGATTTGTCATTCAGTGCAGCTGGCTCAGTCTGACCCTAGAGACATAATTGGCTGTTAGACATGTGCCTATTGCTGTGGTGACGATGGAGGTGATGTAAGTGGCCATCTTTAGCCGGGCTGCTTGAGGCGCCAGACCATCCAGCAGCTATTTACTACTACACCTCGTGCTAGTTAGCAGCATAGCAGTGGCATCACTGCGGCCTGTTGGACTGCAGTTCCTCCTAAATCTGGAGCTCCGATGTGGAAAGCTTGTGGAGGTTAACGTATGATCTGTTCACCTTTTTAAGGCCTTTGTCATATGTGGAAATGCTAATCATTGGTTTGAGGTTTACTGACGCAGGCATTGATGTAATAGGATGTGTTGGAGAGCAGGAGTTTTCCTAGACCCGTTTGAAAAGACAGTTTCATGAATAGTAGTACACCGAGAAGTGAAGCAAGAGGTGGAGGAAATACTGCATCAGAATAATATTGCAATAGTTTTCCTACACATGTTGTACTGAAACATTGAAATCTTGAATCTTTACGTTTTGTGCTCAATGTGTTTAAGTAAAAAAACATATGTTGGTCTTGAACCAAATGCAGCAAAGAGTCATAATTGAATCAAGAGTATTGCTAACATATTAACCTAACGACGCACCAGATGGTGTGTTAACACAGAACCATCTAAGAAGCCGTCATTGGAAAAGGGCGGGCACTTTCAAAAGGTGATTGGATGAACCATCTGTATATTACATCCGCTATTGTTGTTTTGAACGAACAGTTTGGGCCGTCACACACACGATATCGCGAGAATCCAGCTGTGTGCAAGGTAACTAACAAAAAGAATTGGAAAATACAAAATGTCTCACTTGTTTATCAACTTCTAAGACTTGAAATTGATCTTTAATACTTTTTGTTATAGCCCATTTGAACTCTGCATTGCTTCTTAAGGTTAATAATGACATTTCATAAACAGGCAAACGTGTTGTGTTCAACGTAGAAAAGCAAACAGACAATTTTTGAACAGCTGCACCTCAGGCTTTTACAATGTGAAGATTGCTTACAAGTAGGGACTTGTATATACTCTATGTATTCTGTTACACCTACAAGTCTTTTGTGACTTTTGGCCAACATTTCTTTGTCACCATATAACTAATTCTGTCATGGAGACAGAGAAAAATACACCAGACTACCCCTCTCCCCATCCACCACCCACCTGTTGCACACAGACAAACAGTTGTACATTGCATTGTTACAAACTGGAGGCCAACTGGTCCACCCCACTGTGCTGCAGTATGCTCTGTCTGGCAGGGCTGATCCACTCCAACAGAAGGTGATGCCTCCTCTCCTTTGAATTGCATTCCTCTGAACTCACATCAGACTGACTCTCAGGAGCTCGCTCAGATGGCTTCTATTCGTCAGTATTCTGATCTCACTGTAGATTTACTCCTCTTGGCTCTGTGGTGCCCTTTGGTTGGAATTTGGGATTAGGATATTTAATATCTGCTTCTTGACTGCACTTGCGGAAAATGTACTTATTGATGTTAGATTGCTAGCTTACATCCTGCTTGTCTAACATCAGATACGATTAGATATACGGTTTAGATGTTATGTACTGTGTCTACACATCTCATCTTCACATGGTAGCACACAACACCTGCTATTAGGGCAATACAATACCATTATAATATTGACTACATAGATTATGAAATAATCACTGGCACCATAGTTTCTGATTGAGAGGGCTGGGAGAAATTCCTAACCAGTCCACTTTACAGTACACTTCATTTGATTAATACAAAGAGATTATAATTGAAGAGATCCACGTGGCAGGCACGGCAGCAGGAGCAACTGGCAAAGGGTCACGCAATCAGTCAAGTCAGTTTTATTTATATAGCACAGTTGAAAACAACAGGAGTAGACCCAAGGTGCTTTTCAATCTAGGCAGATGGGTTAGGATCTGCCTCAGTACAGGTATACATGATTAAAGAAATAAAAGGTGCATAAAAGCAAAGGAAATAATACATAATGTAATACAATAAAACAATAATGAAGAGAAGGCACGACTAAAATAGAAACCTAAAACAACGAGCTAAGAAAAAGCAAAAAACAACAAAAAAGAAAAAAAGTAGAATGATGAAATCAAAGTCGAAGTAATAAAATAGGAAGTTATGAGAAATAGAACAAAACCAACAACAGATTAAAAAGCAATAAGAGGATGTTGAAAATAAGTTAAGAGGGGACTTGACAAAAGCCAAGGGGCAGCCTCAGACTAAACTACAAGCAAGTGAAAGGTGGATCTTTAAATTTGTTTTAAAATTGTCAATGGTGGAACAGGACTTAAAGGCAGGGTTGGTAACTATTTCCAGTGCACGTTTTATATTTTATTTGAAATGGTCTTAAGACGGCAACAACAATAAATAATTTAGGGTGTCAATGCGCGTTGTCGCCACATTGCTAACAGTAGTCTCGTTTGTTTTAAACATTCGGTATGATAATATTAGGTTTTTGCTTACCAGAGTGAAGCAGTGCTGCTGCAGTTCACACTTCAAGGTGCACATTTATCACTCTTGAGCTGTCACACACACAAACTGTACAGATTCACGGTCAGAGGTCAATAATCCAGAAATGATAACACACACGCAAATACCCATTAGGCATGAAATGCCAGGGGTCAAAAGATTGTGAGTGTGGCTGTGTGTTTTTTCAGAAAGCATTTACACGTTGCAACAAGTGTAATATGCTGTTGTTAAAATGGTGTTTGGTCAAGAGGGACTTGGTTGACTGTGTTGCCATGTTGTGTTAATTGGAAGGTTAGAGGAGGTCTGGATACGTATACCTTGTATATGTGACACTATTATAGGGGTCAAGGTCTGGAATTTGAGATGGGGTGGGGAGGCTGAGAGGGTACGTGTCAAACAGTTCATACCTGCCACAGCTCAACCCCTGACCTTTTTGACACCCACCCACAGCCTCCTACACTAAACATCTTGGCATAACACTGTTGTCTAGGGCCTAAGGGCTGCAGATGCAGGGATGGGCAGAAGATTGCTCTGCTCAAATGTTATTCCAAGTGTGTTTGCCACAAGCCTGGCAATCTGTTTCATGTCTTTGTACGCCACTGGAATCCTTCATTGGTGCGCTTAGCATACCATTGCAGTATTTCAGGCTCCCTGCAAACAATACGTAGGTGCTGGACATATTTCAAGAGTGTCTGTTTAGACTGGCAGCACACAGTTGGAGAGACAGGCCTAAAATTAAGCGAAGCCGTGCCAGGACTGGCCCTGTCTTCCAAGATCATGCTGTCTGTTTCTCACTGGGTTTGTTTCCGGAGGATTCTTCTCACCATCACTCAGTTACTGGCATCAAGTCAGTGTTAGATACCACAGTGAATGGCATCACCACAGTCAGGCTGGATGAGAATTAAGTAAAGTTGGATGCATGAGGTTTGCGTTAGTGTCTAGATCACAGAATTTACACAGTTTCCATAGGAGTGAGAGTAAATAAGAAGTGGTCAGATTGTCTATTTCAGTGTTTTCTGATTTATTTAAGTTTAAAGTTCATTTTTAAAAATACTTTAAAATTTTTCTAAGTATATACAGTGAACAAAACACAGAACAGTATCACCGTTCCTCACCAGTAGGCAAAGGTACCAAACATCAGTATGCTTTTAGTAGTAAGTGAAATGTCCATTACAAAAAGTTGGCATCAAATGATTTTGTCTGATCGTAGTTATCATATTGGCAACAGTATTTCTAATGATACCCAGCCAGCACTAGGTAAAGCCTCACCCATTCTGAAACAAATGTGTGCTAAAACATGTTGCTTGAATGACTTGCAGACTACTGCAAATGTGCCACTAGCCAACCCCACAAATCCCCTGAGAGCATACATTTTGGTGTCTGTACTGTACCAGGACAGCAATGGAATTCTTTTATGGGTGAGGACATTGTTATCCTTCTTGGAAACCAGGAGAATATCTTGTTGTTACCATCTTTATCTGTACCCCATAACAAGTGGTGGAGAAGATTTTCACTGCTGTGCATTGCTGTCTGTGACAGGTTCCTGAAAGCAGTGGCATGCTCTGCTTTGGGGGCATTTGGAGGGAAGGGGAATGTGGCGCTATGTTTGGAATCTGAGATGGGTCCGGATGCCAGCCATCACGTCTCTAGCCACCCCTACCCTTTTTACCCTCCCCCATCTTGCTCTCCTGCCTCCCTTTCCCCGGCTTTCCCTTGACGTCATCACAGCCCGTGCGAACTAAACTTCCTCCTGTTCCTCAGTGGAACCAGCATATTGATAGAAGGCAGCTCCTCTGAAAAAGCCTTGCTTCTGTTTTTAGATGGATGACAGCCCACATCTTGTTTGCATGCCCCCTTACCCTTTTTGCACATCCTGTTGCATGTGGGTGGAAGTGTGTTCTGATTAATTTCAAGACACACCCCATTTAAAGTTGAGCTCAGAAAGAGGCGTTTTAAGATGTTTTATTTACTTATAGATTGACTGTTTTGCTCAATGACAACAGTGATTAGGACAGTCAAAAAAGGCTATTTGCATCCTAATGATTTAGTTTAGTTATCAGGGATTGTTGACAGTTTTCAGAGAAAAACGACCAGACAGTTCCCCAGCTGACCTCTGAGCTCTCACACAATCCATCAACGCAAGAGCTCCTTGAACTTCGGGCCGTTACGTTTCAGGGTTGGGGGGAGAAATCAATCAAGATAATTGTGGATCCTTCTTGACACAGTCCAATACTCTTTGCTTTGCTATACGTGTTAGCATAGCTCCCTGCCTAATCCAAGGAGAGACAATCTGAATGTTTCAAATGCCCGCTGGGGGTTTTCATCAAGGCGCTGAGGGATGCTAGACGAGTGTGGGCCTGCCTTCCTCCTTCTCAAAGAGAAGACAGTCTGTAAATGTCTTTTATTTCATTCATCATTTCAATCCTGAGGGCAGGTACTATAGGTTCAGCAAATATGCCTATAGTACCCTGTTTTTGAAACATTAAATAAATGTTGCTTTTGGATCTAAGCCAACATTGAAATAGCATGGAGATAAACTCTGTTTCAGCATTACAGAAACAAGACAAGGGTGTGGTGGTCAGGTGTAGGTGAGGCTTTTTGTTGACACTGTAGATGTCACGTGCAGGTTGGTGTCACAGGGTTTAAATTCCAAGCCACGCCAAGTCCATGCCAGATGATAACAAAGACAGCTTTGACTATCACAAATTACTTTTCCATGTACAATGTTCAATCAAGCTGAAGTCACCCGCTTTTAGGGCTTGATGAGGATGCTGATGAACTGCAAAGGAAACATACTGCTCTGAGCCTGACAGAAAGCTCAGTGTTGGCAGAAACAATCATTGGCATCATTTTCTGCTCTTCTATGGACTGTATATTCTGATGAAAGGTGATGATAGAGAGTTCAGAGAACAGACACAGATCATGTGGGCTTAGCTGATGTCTTTTCACTAACCTGGCTGCACCTGCACCACTTTTATTGACTTTATGCTAACAAATGTTGGTGAATTGATTGCTGTATGGCCACACAGATAGGGCTGAAGTCAAGCTGAGAGAATAAAAGCTCAGAGCAGGCCCTGATTCATTGTGATTGCAAAATCCTAATTAAAGTTAGTTAGTTCTGTGGTGATCGCAGAGATACAACAACAAAGCTGATGTTGTGCCCCGGCTTTCACAAGAAAGGAAATAAGGGTATTGTAAGAGCTGGCGGGCCAAAAGACTGGGGCCTTACTTGATAGAGCAATGAGAGCACAGGAAACTACATCATAATGCCAAAATCCGTTTAGAGCAGTGACTGCTTTTTGTTTAGCCTGCTCTTTGTGTTCTGGTTTTTAGCTCTTCCATGTGGCGTACGTCCTCCTCAAGTTTGCTAATTCACCTCGACCTGACCTCTGGGTGCTCGAGCGCTCTGTAGACAACGGGAGAACCTTCATACCCTGGCAGTATTTTGCACGTAAGTTCCTATGTGATTGTCTTTTTGCAACATTACAGTTTTCGTTGTATTCTTAAAAACAAGTCAGATGGTCAGATTTTGGGCTGGAAATCAACAGTAAAAGTTGCTTACACATATAACCTGCCAGTTCCCCAACTGTCAGTGATTTGTAGGTTAATCTAGTAAATCTGGAATGCATGTTTGTATTTTTTAAGTAAATTATATTCTTGTAAATTAATGTCTGCTATTCATCGGCTGTACAATTCCATAGTGATCCCTACTTGATGACAGCTTTTACACTTTTTGTTTAATTTATTGCACGAGTTAGCAGGATTTCTGTTCAGATGGTGTGTTTGGAATACACAGAAGACATTGGAAAGTGATTCATAAGAAGTACAGTGCAAAAACACAACAGCAGCAACCACTCATTAACAAAACCTTGTTAGAATCACAAAAACACAGATATGGGGGATTATCTTGTCTTTGTAATAAACAATTGTTAAATCATAATTAGCAAATTTTGTTTAAAAAAAATGCTTTTTTTATTGCAGACATTATGACTCTATTTAAGGAAATGCACAGGTGTAACTAACAATGACCCACTAAGCTATGCCAGAAATCCATCATGTAGAGTACAAGACTGGCACTGCTGAATGGAATGTAGCCATTATTATCGTTATTAATTACGCCTGTGTCTTTCCTGCCATGACAAGTCAGAATGTCTGCTCTGAAAAAGACCCATTGTGAGGACAGATTAGAATTTGTTTAATAGTGCACATTTAATCCTGGCAGAATGATCAGCCTGCTTAAGAATTTAAGACAGGAAGTGTGAGGAAAAAAGAGGAAATCAGAAGTAACCACAGAACATTGAATGAATTCCAGGATAAATGTCAGGCTTAAAACGTTTATGCTTTGGGGGTAAATTTTGTGTAAAAAGTGGCAAGTGGTGGAATGCAGTATATTTCAAACTTAATTTCCACGCCTGTTATTTCATACAATATCCAAATTACCTGAACTTCACACCTGAAAACATACTCTCGATTTGCTGAATTGGCACATCTGAGCAGTGAAGTCTAATATCCAGGAGGCACCTGTGCACACAGATTGCCAGGAGACACAGCTGTGACTCATCAGATTTATAATATAAGAGTTTCTCTTTGCTATCATTTTTACTTGATCCAAGTTCATGTTCGTGCAGAGACTCCACAACTCTCATCATTCATTCACTAAGTTTTAATGCTTTTTTTTGGGCTTTGTTTCTTTTTTCGCAAATGTTGTAACTGAATGTTACTCATCCTATAATTGTACAAATAACAATAGTACAAAAACACACGTATCAATGCAAGAAATTTCAAACATTACATATTTAACTTATTTTCATTTTTTAAATCCTGATAAATCAATTTGTCTCTTACATATCAGACTGCAAGCACCTGAACACAACAGTCAATGTTTCAGTAACTAAGTATTGGTGTGTTATAATAATTGCCGATAGAGAGTAGCTTTACAGAAGTCATCCATGGGATAATATTATTATTTTTACATTAAAATGAAATGGAATATGGGGTGAGAAGTTAAAAGGCTTTTAATTAAAACATTTCTTTTTGGCAGATTCAAAGCGTGAGTGTATTGAAAAGTTCGGAAAGCACCCCAATGCTCGTATAGTGCATGATGATGACCAGATCTGCACCACAGACTACTCACGGATCGTCCCTTTGGAGAACGGAGAGGTAAAATATCGTATTAGGTTCTAGGAAAACTATACCAAAATTGTGATAGTTTATGAGGTATCAGAAACAATCTTGTGAAATAAATACATTTGTGACGTCTAGATTGTGGTGTCTCTGGTCAACGGTCGGCCGGGGTCCAAAAACTTCACCTACTCGCCAGTGCTGCAGGACTTCACAAAGGCCACCAACATTCGCCTGCGCTTTCTCCGCACCAACACCTTGCTGGGCCACCTGATCTCCAAGGCCCAGAGAGATCCTACCGTCACACGCAGGGTGAGGCACATACTGTACGACCTCACACAAAGGTGTCATGCTGGCAGACTCTTGTTTCCCATTTGGGCAAGCCACATTTACAACTCTGCACCACCTACCCTCCAGCTTCCTTTTTGCTGACACAAACACACTGACCTGCTCCCCCCATCTCACACATTCATCCTTGTCAGAGCCTAATGCCATATCTGTCTGTCCAGTCATCATAATAATTCCTTTTGTAGAGACAGCTAGGACTGCAGGTGCATAATATGACATTTCTCCTTACAGCAGGATCATGTATGTTAATATATCCTGTAACATAGCTTTAGTGAAATTGTATAAAGTAAATCTCTTAAAGATGGAATTCCAGAAATGTATCCTCATCATTAATTCATCTTTATTTGACATGCTGAGAATAGCTCAGTGATGTCAGCTGTTCATTCTTATCTTATCTCTTTTTTCACACTGATTCACCTCATAAAACTAGCCTTGGCAAATGGATCATGGTTTAAGTTTCTACTAGTCAAAACGTGTGACTCACTTCTTCTGACAAGCAAAGTCAGACATTTGTTCTAGTGTGGGTGATGTTGCAGATAACATAGCTGTTACTTTGAAAATGTAGCTGGAGATAACATTTCCCCTATTTGTTGACAGTATTACTATAGTATCAAAGACATCAGCATTGGTGGACGCTGTGTTTGCCATGGCCATGCACACGTGTGTGGTGGGGGGCGTAACCAGGACAACCCAAAGAGGTTAGTAATGTTCTTAATATTATGCAATGCTATTATTTTGACACAATACTTGTGTGTGGTTAAAGCATTTTTCATCACTCATTAATTATAACCTGAACCGGTTCCTAATAAGCATTTCAAAAGTTAACTTTGAAGTATAGCTTCAACCAGTAAATCCATTTCATGTGTTTATTCATTAACAGCAGTGAATAGTCTTTTTGGACAATGGGCTTCTGTGTATAAACAGTGTACTGAGATGACTTAATGCTGAAAACATAGAGGCAAAGACCACAGAGATGCTGCCAGATCTAGTGATTTTAGTGATAGTGAATTGTTTCTGAGGAAGGACAATTACCTCATATGTTTTTACATTGACATCACCATTGTAAAGGGGAGCAGATTATTTTAATTACTCTGTTTACTGGCTGTGACGTTGTCAATAGTTGGTAAAAGGGCAAGATGTGTGATAAAGTGCTGCTCTGTTGCCCTCTGTATTCTGAACAGCTAAATAACAGAATAACATAACATTCATGGATGCTTCATTGTTGCTTTATTGTTTACTACCAACTTGGGCATTTTAAATGAATGTTCCCATTGGCTTAAAGCTGCTCCTATCAATGTTTTTATATTAACAATGGATGAAATGACTTTGCATAATGTGAAAAGTGTTGTTTGGAGTGACAAACTCACAGAATTATTACCTGACTATGCAGTTCACTTCAGCAGTACAGAGCGTTTTAGTGTCTTTCAGCTCATTGTATTGTTTTTTTTGGCTCACAGGTTTACTGTTTTGGTTTTGTCTCACTGTTTTCAGAAAACAGCTCTGATACTTGCCCAGCACCAAATGACAGACAGACAAAGTTAGCACTAGCTAGCTGGCAGCTAAAAAGTCAGATACTACTCTCAGGAGTTGGTGGAGACCAAAAAAGAGCTATAAGTAGAATGTTGGACTTACATTCATCAGGTTATCTGAAACATTGACTCCAAATGAATGCTAATGTTGTGTCCGCTGTATAAATAGACAAGCGTTTGCCATAACACTTTGAAAAGGTAAGAATATGTCTGTGTGTACAGCTTGTTCTGCTGCCCCCAAGTGGGTAACAAAATAAATTAATGTAAGTTTAAGAAAGTTTTGGTTTTGTTGCAAATTAAAATGTGAACATTACTAAATCCAGGTGTCTCTGTATCTCCCGTCTGTAGACTCCAGTGTGAGTGCCAACACAACACTTGTGGTGAGACATGTGACCGCTGCTGCCCAGGCTTTAACCAGAAGCCATGGCGTGTCGCGACTGTTGACAGCTCCAATGAGTGTCATCGTAAGTGTACATGTACAATGGTTCATTCAGTGTGTAAACAAAACCACAATCTGCTTCTCCCCACGCTGCTGGCTCCATAAATTACAGCCCCCAGAGCGGACTAAAGTGTCCTCTTGATATTTAAGCCCTGTTGTGGATGCCCTGTTATGGTATTGTAGAGAGCCTCAGTTGAAGAGTTGAGAGGACATTCCTCATATGGTATGTATGAAGAACAGCACAGTGCACAACTAGCTCCAGGATAACAGCTGTTTTGTTATACTAGCTCCAGGATAACAGCTTTTTTGCCAGCTTAGCCAGCTAGTCAGCCAGGTAGCCAGGCCCGCGCCAGCCTGCCAGATAGTCCCCAATGTCAGTTTATTGGCGAGCCACCCAGTCAGCCAGCAGAGCCTGTGTTACCTGGAATCTAATTGCTTTGGACTGTTGGCAAATTTTACCTTCATGAAAAATGACCTTGTTGCAGCCCCAAAAAAACAGAGAGAAAGATGAAGAAGACTCTAATTAGTGCACTTATGCAGTGGAAATGCACCCTAACCATTCATAAACTTTAATGAGACAGGGGTGGTATAGAGGAAGAGGATGTGCCTTCTTGTTTAATTTGGATTTTATAGTTTCTCTTCATACTTAACACCCAGACTTAAAACTCTTTTTTTGAGAATGAGTAGCTTAAGGTGCTTAAACACTGACAGGGGTAGTCTGCTGAGGCGTATAGAGTAATTGTGTGTGTGTGTGTGTGTGTGTGTGTGTGTGCGTGTGTGCGTCTGTCTCGGGGGTTTCCTCCTCAGCTTGCCAGTGTTTCTCCCATGCCTTTGACTGTTATTATGACCAAGAGGTGGAAAAGAGGGGAGCAAGTTTAGACACCTTCGGAAGGTACGACGGAGGAGGAGTGTGCATCAACTGCCAGGTATGAAATGCATGTCAAGTCTAAACTGATTCCTGTGTGTGGTTGTAGGAGAGGTGGAAGGTATACAAAATTATAGAAAAATACGATGTTGTCTATGTGTATCTTTATGGAGTCCTCTATGGAGCATTTGATACTGCTGCACCATTTTGGGTTTGTGATGTTGAAACAAACTTTTTCCATTTGCTCTTACTACTCCAAGAAATTGATTTTGTTTAATTTTCTTTCGTCAAAAAAAAGTTTATTAAGTGTTTATTCAGGATAAGTGTAAGCGTCCCTCTGGACTATGATACAGATGCAAAGAGTGTATGAAAGCAATGTGTCCTGTCAAATGCGTCAATGTGCTTTTTAAATGATAGATTATAAGTTGCAGAGCAATGAAGACTCTTGTGCTCATTATGTAAGAGTTATGGCTCACACATTATTTGTGTGTTCTTCTTTAGCACAACACTGCTGGAGTGAACTGTGAGCAATGCCTTGAAGGTTTCTACAGACCTTATGGAGTACCTCCCGAGTCTCCCACCGGATGCATACGTGAGTTGCATTTTCTGTGTTTGTCCCCTTGATTTAATGTAACATTGTAATGCACAATTTTAAATTCTCCTTTTTGTGTTACTTCATTTTTTGATCATTGTGTGCAAGTGCTGCAATTTGTTTTCATTTTGTATCGCTAGACATGGATGTGGAAATGATATTAAATGGATATAAATTCTTCAGGTACCAGTTCAAATCAGTTTCTGCAGCTGCTTTAATTAATGCAATGGAAGCACATTACGAGGATATAACTTGTTAGGGTTGAACTTTGCCATCTGTCAAATTTCCAGGCTATAGCACTAGATAATGTAATAGAAATATAACGTCTCACCATGTAGGTATTTGACCTGCAGTATGTATGACGAACAAGTGAAGCCAAAACAGTGTTATATTCACAGAGAGGCATCATTGTCTTGTTTGAGACGGACACAAATGGCATCATGGCACAAGCACCAATGGCACCACTGCTTATATTATTGCTAAATTGGGCTCCGCTCTTGTTGACATTACTTTAATGGTCCATGGCTGTTGCTCGCCATATAAATAGCTGCCAGTTGTGTTTGGACATTAGAGAGTAGTGGAATTAAACTGGTTGCCCTGAGCACTTTGAAAAGTAAACCATAAAATCCATAAAATCAATTAAGTCAGCTCAGCAGAAGAAGGTGTTTGTTTTTGCAAAAGCAGAGTCACTAAAGGTTCAATAATCATTGTTTCTTCTGAGATCTCTCATTTTGAGATAATCGATAGAATAGTTGAAAGCTTTCTGTGCTTTTAACTTATATTGTATGTCATGTACAGTAAATGTCTTTTTGCCACAACTAGGGCTGGGTATCATTCAAAAAAAGTTGGTACCGGTACCGATAACAATACCGTGACTTCGATACTGGTTCCTAAACAATACTTTTTACTTCGATGCCAATTTTATAAAACAAAAAGAAATTACAACATTACACATTACGGCACAAATCGTTTTATTTACTTTGTGAGTCCTATCTCTGTGCTTGTCTCCTTAGGTATTGAAATTGGGTATTGAATGATGAGGCATTTTTCAATACTCGATACTTTAGAGGCAGTTTGGTCTGTGCCTAAAAAGTCTTGAATTCGGTACCCAGCCCTAGCCACAACCAGTAATTCTGTGAGGTGTTTATGCATATGGATGTCCATGTTAAAAGTCTACATCAATGCATCTGAAGGTGCACATTTGTCTGTAAATGTTAATTGATAAAGAAAACATGCAACCCCACCAGCCTGCAGGTGTGATGAAAGGACTACAGTCGGCTGTGAAATGGGGTCTGGAAGGTGTATCTGCAAGCCACAATTTGCTGGAGAAAACTGTGATCGCTGTGCTGAGGGATATTATTACTACCCTCAGTGCATTCGTAAGTTTCTTTTTCTCTTATCACATACAAGATACCCAATTTAGCTTTACCCTTACCCTTGTCCCTTTGAATCATGGGCAACAGATAAAAATGTTTGCGTTTGGGAGCTCAGTGTATCAAGGTATACACAGTCAGGTGAAACTGAGCCCACTCTTTGATGTCTTGAATCAGTTTCATGTTCACCCTTTTTTGGCCCTTTTCTGTTTCAGTCTGTCAGTTTTCCCCTTGAGGGAGGAATATAACTTTTTTGGACTTGTTATTATTATATAATCAAAGAAGTATGTCTTTAATGCTGCAGGGCTGCATGCAGGAGGATGTATGCACATGCTACAGTATTGACTAACTGTTCCACATGCCACACCTTCGTCTTAAACTCAGATATTAGACACACAAGGAGAATTTCCCCATCTTATCTCATTCTGATCTGGCTACAGACTCAGGTGCCTGCCAGGGTGCAGATATAAGCCACCCAGTCTTTCATCTTCCATCTTTTTGAGTATTTTGTTCTTCCAGTCTTTGACTGACATAAGTCCTTTCTAAGGTCTCTAGTTGAACTTGCTACAGCATTCAGCTTCTGTTTTCCTGGAATTTGAACTTCTAAACTGACGGTCACTTGTTTTCTTTGAGGGGACATTTATGTTTTAAAACTTTAAATTTAACTTGAATTAGTTTAACTAGTCCATATAATGGATCATAGAGAGGCACCCTATCCATGTAAAGAGTTACATTTCTTTTTCCCTAATCCTAATTATACCTTTCACTCTAAACCACTTTGCTTGACCTGTGGTATCATCCTTAACATTCGTGCTTGTTTTATTCAGCTATAATATATGAAAAAGCAACACATCTGTATTCTGCCCCAGGTGTAATGTTTCTTATGTCACATAACGTGAAATTAATTGTAGACTGAAAACGTCTTGGCATTTTATGAGCAATAGATAGATTTATTACTAGAAGTTATTAAAACTGGGTCTCTCATCTCCAGTCTGTTAGCACTGACAAACTGTCTAAACATGCTGAGTCATTAGGAGGCTGTCTGGGTTTCAAGAGGCTCTTCTCTGCTGTTTTGTGTGATACAGTAGATCAAAGTCAATTTAGTTTTTTGCTGGTAGTAGGCTATGATTCTTTACATATAGGGATCACAATGTTACAGGAACAGTTTTATTATTTGGGACTTATTTGTTTTCTTACCAAAAGTTAGATAAGAGGATTGATACTACTCTTTTGTCTGTTAATGCTAGATATGTAGCAGTTAGCTTAGCTTAGCATAATGACTGGAAAAGGGGAAACAGCTAGCCTGGCTCTATCTGGCTCTATCTAAAGTTACTGAAACCACTAAGAAAGTGAATGAGCATATTTTTCAAAATGTTGAAGTATTCCTTTAATAATGTTTGCCTCTATCATGTCAATTTTAAATGTTACAGCAAAAGCAATTCCCCACTGCGATAAATAAAGTTGACACTTGGGGTTTTACTTCATCACAGTTTCCCATCAGTGGATGTCTTAATTTCGTTGCCTTTCCTTTGTAATCAGGATATCCCGTATATCAGACGACCACCAAATCCCCTGCAGGACCTATTGTGGGTAAGTTCAATCAACGAGATGTTGCAGTGTCTCGTACCACAATTTAGCTTGACAGATGTATTTAAACAATCATTTAAAATGCTTTTACTGTTGACCTCTTTGTTTCTCCATCCTTTTCCTTTCTCTCTGGATAGGGCCCACCGCTTGCCCTATGGGTTATTTCGGCTCACCCAGCTGTCAGCGTGAGTGTGATATGTTGTGCTACTATTAGAGGTGTTTACACGGTTAACTCATTTTTATTGCTTCTTCTCATTTGCATTACTGTATTTAAAAAAAGAAATAAAAGACTGAAACTGAATCCTCTTTAAGAGCTTTTTTACAGGGCAGTCCTTTTATGTCACCTGAGTCACATTTACTTCCAGGCAGCCCTGGTTGTTAAAAAGTGCTTTGGAGGACTATGTAAGGTACCACTGAGTCTGACTTGTTTTTTTGTAGAGTTAAATGTTATGAACATGTGGCAAGGGGCAGTCAAGAAAGGCTTAATGTATATAGACACGACTAAAGGTCAGACAATGTTTGTAGGCCTTATGAAAACAGAACTGGCAGTAGGCCTATATTATGATTATGGGTTGAATGCGATGGTTGAAGTACTTGTATAATATAATGGCTGAATGAGTAAATCTGCTGCTCAGTGAAAGCAGATCCCTTGCAATCATAGAGCAAAACTGATGGTCTTAAATTATCATGTCTGTCGGTTGGGGATTTAAGTTCAAGTGGCCTCTCTCCTCTCATGATAGCAATAGTCAGTTGGGACTGTGAGAACTAACCAGTCTATTATTAGTTGTTATAAATTCCCTTTTCTGGTTTCCGCCAAGCTGGAAAACCCATTATTAGTAATATGGCATTTCTATTAAAACAAAGACCTTTAGTCCTGTCTAATCATTTGTCAAAGAATCTAAGCAAACAATAACTTTCCTTTAACTTGTATGAAGAACGTGCCCTGGGAGCTGACTGAGAAGGAATTTTATCAGCAGCCTTAGAAAAGCTGATTTTAATGTTTTGGAGCTGCTTAGGGGCAAAAGCAGTGTCAGTCTCTCTGGTGGCTGTCCTGTCTTAGTGCCAAGTCTATTCACATACCAATACCAAGGGAGGCTTGGCAAGACGTGAGCACCAGTGTAGCCGTACCACTGTGTGCCACAATATGAGAATAGTTCAATTGACGGAAGTATTTGTCATTCCCTGTTATTCAGCTAGACCAAAGAAAGAACTCAGTCTCATTTATAAGCAGGCTTCAGGGTTCAACTGGGTTACTCATTTGAATTTCTATTAGCTAGGATTTAATTGGTTTACTTTTATTGTTAAAATAAACATTTCTAATGTGTTTGTGCACAGAGTGTATATGTGACTACAGAGGGACAGCATACGGGGTGTGTGATGCTTCAGGCCGCTGTCTGTGCCGTCAGGGTGTGGAGGGGGAGCGATGCGACCGCTGTCGCCAAGGATACCACTCCTTCCCAAACTGTCGGGGTGAGAAAGAATCACCATGCCAAAGAGCATTTAGTGTAACTTGTCTAAATAATTATTAAACATGACCTTTATTTTTTAAGTAGATTGCCACGAGAGGTTATGATGTACATGTAAACAAAGACAGCATGTCACAAAAGGATTTGTTTCCATATGGCTACGTAGCCAGTAGTGATATTTCTGGACTAATTGCAGATAAACAGTAAAGGTTGGTGTGTAAAGAATTTTAACAGTTTGTCCAGCGAGCTTTAGCTTGATTGTTAAACAAAAGTGTCCCTTTGTCTGCATTAACATGCTTACTCTAGTTTCTGGAGCAAGTACACTTCAAGCAGGGCTAAGTTTTGGGCCATTTTAAACTCTATGCTTAAGACTTTTGACACTTGAACCTTGAGGCTCTAAAATGACTTCCTGAGTAGCCCAGACCAACAAAATCCTTTTTATATTTTCACCAGCTGAAATTTTAACAATCGCACAATGTTTATACAAATGAATGTTTTTTTTAAAAGTATTCTTTAAACGATTTTATGTCGATTTTAAGGAACCCTGCAGCCCTATGCAGATACAAACTGAATAACTGATTGTTTTGATTCTAATGAGGAATAAGCAGTGTCTAACTGTGCAAATTTGCAAAAGCAGCAGCTCATGACCCTCTTTCTCTTCCTCCAGAGTGTGTCTGTGATGGGGCTGGTGTGGCTGACGGTGTGTGCAGTCCAAATGGCCAGTGTGTTTGCTTTCCTAACTATGCGGGACAGGATTGTGACGAATGTGCACCAGGCTACTATGGATACCCAGACTGTGCTGGTGAGTGACTTTGATCCCTCTTACCACGACAGATAGACCAGTCGGGTGCATGAGATCTTAGTGCTGGTGGAAAAAATGCTGCTGCTGGTTTCACTGGGCTTACTGTGGCCTCTTCTCATGACTCTGTGGAGCAAACATGCTCCTTCTCCCACAGTATCCCGTAAAACCCTATGTTGTCATCCGCATTTATTTGTTAATCTATTCTGCATAACACAACGTTTCTCAGAGAGCTGGAGCATGAGAAATATATTCTTCCTTCTAGGGAATCATATTCCCAAGAATAGACAACTGGGAATCACGGAAGGAAATCAGATTCTGGAAAACAGAAAAAAACAGGATTCATTTTAAACCCTTTTTTCATACCAGATTCACCTAACCCTTATGATGATAAAACTACATGCTTACATTTGAAGTTCTTACTTCAACTTGGTTCTGTCCCCAGTCTGCCAATGTTCACAGGAAGGCTCATACGGCAGCATATGCAACCCACTGTCGGGTCAGTGTCTGTGTCTCCCAGGGGTGGTGGGCCAGCAGTGTGATCGCTGTGCCTCTGGACTCAGGTTCCCCCAGTGCTCAGGTAACCACATCAGGAACCATCATACTCATGATTTAAGTCATATTGGGAGCAGCAGTTAGACCAGTGGTATTTAATGTGGCAGGGTTTAGTAATATCCACTTGATATAAAATATTTTACTACCTTTAAGCCATGCTTGATAGTCCGCTGCAGAAAGTAACAATGCAATTTGCTGATTTACTAATGTTTTTGACTTTGTGGTGGATTCATTTTGTGCTTCCAGCCCCCATCAGTGTGTGTAACCAAGCAGGAACTGAGGCCACTGATCCTCGAACGGTATGTTACTCTCAATAAACTTCTTTGGATGCTTCAGAAGAGGAAATTATCTTCACTCGATTTTTCTGCGTGCGAAAGTCGTCGGACAACACCAGTTTCTGAACATAGCCATGCTGAGAAATACAGAGAGAGTTTTGTGGAGCTGATAATCATAATTTGCTTTGTATCAACTCATTTGGCAATGGTTTAAATGTAACGGACGTTCATTAATATAAAAAAGTTACGCACTAAAGCTTTAAAGAGGAAGAAAAACAATAACGAGTTTCTGGATGGTCATCCCTCCACTCTATTTTGGAACATATCCTATGTTTGAAAAAAAGAAAAACTTAAAATTTCTAGTCATTCAGAAAACTGGCTCTGTAGTACAACATGTAGGCACCTGTGACTGATTTCAATCAATTAAACAAATATTCTTTTTAAACAAATATAACCTGGCATTCAACAGCAGCTACCAGTTTCAACAGTCCATATATTCCTTATCTGTTATTTCAGGGCTCCTGCCGCTGCCTAGCAAACGTGGAGGGAACCCTGTGTGACAGGTGTAAACCTCTCTACTGGAAACTAAATACAGATAACTCTCGTGGCTGTATAGGTAAGTGACCGGAAATCTAAAAAGAACGGAAAACTGTTAATGACTTAATTTTGTGAATGATGTAAGAAAATAGGAAAAAAGGAAATACTTAGTTGACCTCCTGTCAGCCAAAAATGCCCCTGTCTAATTCATTTTCTCGAGGAGTATTACCAGTAGTTCGGATCACTGACCCCATTTTTTCCCACTGCATTGAATCAGTAGCAATCTGACAAGGCACTGATATGGGTCTTGGCCCCTCTTACCCAGTGGATATGTCAACACAACCCTGTCAACAAGGCCTGATCTGCCTTCCTGTCCCTAAGAGCTAAGGAAAAAAAAAAAAAAAAAGGCAAATTCCTGTTAACTGCTGTCAGTGTGGAGCTGCAAGCAAAACCTGTAAGATTTCATGCTGTGACTTTGTAGTAATAAGTACCTAGTGGCATGTTAAAAACAATACCTCTGGACTTCTACACCCAGACAAAAATAACTCTGTCTTAATCCTCTGAAAATGCTTGATTTTGAGAATAATAAGGTGGCTCCCATTATTCAGCTAGAGAGGGAACAGCTTCAGGCTGCCAGCTACCTGTCTAATGTTGCAGAACAAGAATGTTGTCTCTACCACAATGCCTGAAGACAAGAAGAAAAGGGAAAAAAGAACTTTTAATATCCTAAGAATGCCTCTGGTGGACTGTGGCCGGACATTAAGGGGAAGTTTTTTTTCACTGTGTTGAAAGCAAGCTGTGGCAGTAAAGCTCTTTTGGACCTTTGATGTGCAGATCTGTAAAGATTGTGGGGTTTTGTGCTGTTGCGTTTCACCCATGAAAGTGACAAAATCCTGCAATCAGAGTCTATTCACTGGTGATCCACCTTTATACTTTCATAACCTCTCCCCCATATCTCTCTCTCTGACTCTCTAATACCAGAGTGTCGGTGTGATGTGAAAGGGACCCTGAGTGGTGTTGGAGAGTGTGAACAGGTGAGTATTTCATTATTACCTGCAGTGACTGATACACATCTATTAATCAAATTGTGATTCATATGAAACTGTTATTGTAGCGAGTTTTGAATGAATGGCTCAGCCACAGTTTTGTTTGTCTTATATTCTCCTGATTATCTGTTTGTTTAGAAAAGTGGACAGTGTCACTGTAAACCTAATGCATGTGGACATGCATGTGACACCTGTAAAGATGGATACTTCCTGCTGCAGAGAAAGCAGTATTTGGGCTGTCAAGGTAAGACAATCTTTTTAACCAAACTAACACCACATCTCACTTACATAGTATGTACTGTTAACTATGTTACTACAGCATATGATAATATGAGGAATAATGAATAACCATGCAGGCTGTTACCTTCAACAGAAGGTTTAAATCAGGTTAACCAGAAAATCTTGTTTCTGCAGACCTCCAGCGGTTTAACATCTCATCATTGTTGCAGTGATATACAGTATAAGTGTACTCAGGATGTGGTCAGTAGTACACGCACACTCACAAATAATGACTTTTACTCTCCCTGACAGGTTGTCAGTGTGATGTAGGTGGTGCCATTGGCATGGCGTGCGATGAGATGTCGGGACAGTGTTGGTGTCGGAAGAATGTAGTTGGCCGTGAATGCACTGAGTAAGATAATTATAATGCTTTAAAAAATGATAGGATTCAGGCAAAAGTTAACATTAAATATTTTCTCTTATGCAAATAGAACAAAGTTTTCATCAAATTCCCATGCCCCTTGTAGGCCAGCACCAAGTTACTATTTCCCCACTCTCCATCAACTGAAGTTTGAGGTCGAGGATGGCACTACGCCAAATGCCAGACCAGTCCGCTTTGGTTATAACTCCCAAGAGTTCCCAGATTTCAGCTGGAAAGGTTATGCTGTAATGTCTCCTGCACAGGTTTGTACATATTTACATTGGTACCTTGATATATTTGATACACTAATGTGATTATTCTTATAAATTACAGTATGGCCAGGCAGTTTTTTTGGAAATATCTGCCATTTCAACAACCTTATAGCGTCTATTCTCATGCCACCATGAATGCTTTGCTTTTACGTCTGCACTGATATTCCTGCTTAAAGCATACAATATTCTATTATATCAGGGCTGATGTGGGATTGTGGACACCGGGGGCCAGATGTATAAACGATGGGTTCGCACAAAAACCATGCGTACGCCTTTTCCCATACATAAACTGATATTTATAAAGGAAGAATGTGCGGTGAGAATATATTGATATGGAAACAGATCTTTTGGGCGTTCTCTACATCCTTTTAAGGCTACCTGTGAGAGTGGAAATGAGGCTCGTGCATGTGCACCCAGCTCCACAGTAATTGAGATTCATAAAAATCAGGCGAACGTGCATCTTTATATATCAGACGAAAATAATGTGCATTCACATTTCTGTTTTTGTGCGTACACAACATTTTAGTCGTCAGTCTACACAGAGTTGTATGCATCTGGCCCCAGCTCTCTTAGAACTTACACTATCTCTCTTCAGCCGGAGGTGATCCTCACGCTTACCCTTGGCTTTCCTGGCCCTTTCCATATTATAATGCGCTACTCAACTCCCCAAAGAAAGGGGAGAGCACGAGTGAGAGCAAGGATCTTGGTGGTGGACGAAGCAGGTTTTCAGTCTTGCTGTGACTGTAAGTGAAGGGCCTGCCATCCTTTGGCTGTATTGTTCTCTCTTCACCCTGCTTGCTGTCTGTTGATTAACCTGCTCTCTCTGCTTAA
The DNA here is from genome assembly GCF_008315115.2 of Sander lucioperca. Lineage (NCBI taxonomy): Eukaryota > Metazoa > Chordata > Actinopteri > Perciformes > Percidae > Sander > Sander lucioperca. Next base: position 11,531,955 of record NC_050181.1, on the reverse strand, counting down.
GTTCTCTGCCCACCTGACATGATTTTGAACCTTTCTCTTAACATTATACCTTCATCGTCTACTCAAACCCGCGACATTGCAGTCAGCTGTGTGTCACTCTCGTCCCTGCAGAGTGAAGTCAGAGTAACAGTGCATGTTGACCCAAAAGATGAGAGGCAGCACTTATTCCGTGTGGTTCTGCGGTTCACTAACCCGAGCAGCACCAGCGTGACAGGTAGCATCAAAGCTACCAATAACAAAGGCACTGAAGGTGAGGCTGCCTCTGACATTAAATCAGCTCTTACATGTCATAAACATGAACATTGTCAAATCTAACCCAACACTGAAGAAATACATTAAACAACCCATTTCCTTTTTTGTCATCTACAGTATATGTAAGCTTGGTGCATGATGTGTCTTATGCTGCTGATGTCCCACCTGTCAACTGATAATGTGTAACACAGCAGATATTTCTGCTTGCTGTTCTTCAGGGTCAGACCAGAGTAAGGAAGTAATATTCCCTAAGAGTCCCTCCCCATCCTTCCTCACTGTCCCAGGAGAGGGCTTCGCTGAGCCCTTTGCATTGACCCCTGGGAAATGGATCATTCACATAAGGGCAGAGGGGCTTCTGCTGGTGAGTTTATAAGGCAGATATCAATCCATCCATTATCTGTAACCGCTTATCCTATTCTTGTAGCTGACATTAGGAAGACAAAGATGTAGGAATGAATTGGAGTCTTCTGTTCTTTTGTTCATTGGAGAAAATATCAAACATACAATAGACTGAATACTAAAGTACACAGTGTCACTCTCACACTCCAGGACTATTTAGTGCTGCTGCCCCGGGATTACTATGAGGCACCTTTGCTGCAGGAGAAAATTACTCAGCCCTGCACATACTTACCCACTGTAAACAGAGATACAAAGTAAGTCTTTAACATTTCTGTTCAGAATGTTTGAGGTGTGTCCCTGTTTCATACTTAAGACTCATGCATAGGTAGCTTTTGTTTTCATAGCCATCCATCATTTTCTTCATACCACACTCACACCTCAAGTTTTCTATGTACAATTATTGGCTTGATAACCTAACATCCTACAGAAATCTATCATGATAAATATGAGGGTTTAAAATTTACAGATGATTTGCTACATGCCAAAGGGAAAGGAGAGGAATCGCCTATTTTTTAAGTACTATGCACTACGTTAGCGGAGAGTATACAAAATGGATAGCAAACAACAATTCCAAAATATTCCTAGCATTAACTAGAATGCTAAGCAATGTTAGACTTGGCTTCCACATCAACTAAAACAGGACGAGTGTGTAATTATCTCTTATTATTCTTGCTGATTCTGCCTATTCATGTGTGCATCTTTCTCAGCTGTCTCTTGTATAAGCATGTTGCCATGGATGGCTTCAGCTCTGCACTAGGCTCTCAAGGAAAACTCTCCAGCCGCAGTGGGCGCAAGAGGAGGCAGTCTCGTGTGCGCCGTCCCACCCCAGATCACCCTGAAATGGCCGCTCTCAGTGGCAGACAGGTAGAAGGCCTGCATACAGAGTTTTAACCAATTACTATTAGATTCTGAGTTTGGTTTCAATACTGTACCTTTAAAGCATGAGTAGGTTGAAGATAAAGCAATAATGAACTGAGGTCCTTTGGCAGGTTCTAATCTGCTATTTCAAAGTCCAGAATGAAAGCAGGTGATTGGAATTTTGGCATCAGGACCGTGGAACTACTTTCCAATTAGCTAAGGCTAGCAAAGGCTAAGGCTAAAACTTTTAAGTCAATACTTGAACATGCTTTTATAATATTTTACTGATTGCTTTTATTTACCTCCCTTAAAGAAGTATTTTACTAATTAGTGCTACATAGCCAGAAAAAACAGAGAAAAGGGGCAGTGGTATTCTCTTTCGCTCAAAAGGTAGAAAACTACCAGAATGCACTGCGCCGCACCGGACTAATAAATGCTCCTGCATTGTGAGCACGTCACAGAATCAATATGGTGGCCGACTGGTAACAAACAATCTTGTCTTACAGTTAAACTGTAAGCTGAAATATGTTTCTGAAAACATTTTAAGCGAGGAATAGGCAGTATGAATGTTGTGTCCTTATGCGAAAGGTCAATTTGGCCAGTAGTGCGATCTGGGCACTGATAAGAAACAGGGAAGTTTAACATAGTTAATGTACACATACTACCAACGTTATTATGATACAAAGTTGGTTGAATATTGGCAAAGCATCCCTTTAAGTAGTTTGTCCTTATATTGGAGTTCATTAAAATACACTAAAATGACTTTGTATGATCTGTGTCTTGTAGTCACAGCTCCAACTCAGTCTACGCGTGCCTCGTCCTGGCCAATATGCCCTAGTCCTGGAGTACGCCAGCGAGGTGGACACTGTCCAGAATGTCAACATACTCATCAGTGGCCAGTCAGGTGGCCAAATCCCAGCCAGGGCCAACATTTACAGTTGTGCCTACAGGTGAGGCCTGTTTTTGATGCTTCAGCTTTCAAAACATTTCTTGTACTAGTATTTTCTTGATTTATGTCTTTACAATTTGGACAAAATAATAGTGTTTTAGAGCTAGAAAGTTGTAGAAAATGTATGTTTTCAGCTGTTGTGTGTCACTTGCAGCTTTTTGTGCCGGAGTGTGGCAGTGGACAGCAGTAGTCAGGTGACGGTGTTGCAGCTTACTCACAAGACGGAGCTTCTACTGCAAACTTCCACTACATCATTCCTGCTGGTGAGGGAAATGTTTCCACAGAAGATGTATAATTGCTCAATATGTAGATGGCAGCATTGACATTTCAAATAAATTTGTTTCTCTCTGTAGTATAAAGTGTATGCAGTCCCTGCAGAAGAGTTCTCCATTGAGTATGTAGACCCAAAGGTGCTGTGTGTATCCACTCATGGCCGCTTCACTGATGACAGGTTAGCCACCTTGACTAAACCACATTGCATGCTTTTAAATACACTAATGCAGGAACATCAACTGCAATTTAGTAGATGATGCTACAAGACTTAGACCTCTGTACTGTGTTGTTGTTTTGGAGTGTGGAGACACACATATCTGTTTTCCAGGTGTGATGCACACATCTCTCCAACTGTGTAAGCTCATTTACCTGAGGCTGTTGAACTGAGGCTGAAGGGTCAAACTCCCCTTTCACTCTCTGTCACACCTAATTTACTCTTACTCTGAACCTAATGACCAGGTTAGATATTACATTTACACGTGTGTTTACAGTTGTCTGTGTGTAGAAAAAGCCTTCCCAAAAGAGAAAAATATGTCACAAAAAGAAATAGTAAGTAATAGTATTTTGCAGAATATTGGATCTTCTTAAAAGTAGGAAACAGTTTGAACAGGATTTTCTTTTACATTTAGTTTCTGAATCTGGAAAGAAAAGCACAAATTTTAAGTAAGTTTGACCAAATATTGGAGGTAGAATTAGGAAGAAAGGGGGCATGCAACCTGGAGGCAGTGTTTGCCTTTAAAACTAAAGCTTTCCTTAGACGTGTGTATATTTAGTGTGTGATGTCAGGATTTATGCACATTGATGAGACAGTGTGTGATAACCAGACGATTTCAAGATTTAAAAACGGATTATTGGTGATTAAAGTTGGTCACAACCTCTGACTGGCCACTGCCCCCACATTGTTCTGCTACAATAGCACTTGGCAAACACTATCAACAGGCTTTAAGTAACAACATCTTGTTGCTGTTTACTGTTTCCAGCCGGCACTGCATTCTGAGGCAATTCGACAAGCCAACCTCAGCCTGGATTTTGTATGCTGCCCGTGATGGACAGCTATCTTCGGCACCAGCTGTTTCTCCCCAACGAGGAGAGAATGAGGATTGGAGACGGAGACGACAGACGGGGGTGTTCCATGTCAGTGAACCTCAGAGTGATGGGATACTGCTTAAATTCCCTCAGGTAAAAACCTTGTTGAATAATTTGAGCTTTTCTGGACCTGACCCTGCTGCTGGGAGTTGGAGACATTCAATGAACAACCTCTGCCCTTACATTCATTTTCAATTTTACCACGACTGTTTGATGCTAAAGCTTCCTCCTTTTTTTCCAGACGGAGATCCATTTCACTCCCAAAGTGCCCATCCCGGGCTCGTATGTGGTTGTGGTCCATTATCACCAGGCTGAACATACATCCTACCCCGTAGAGGTCCGAGTGGACGCAGGGCGTGAATGGAAGGGTGAGTGTGTTGGAGGAAGAGGTAGACTGACTCCTGTCAAATGAAATCATATTCAAGAGTTTATTGGCTCCCATTTGATATAAGCGTGGTTACTCCGGCAGTGACTGGGAAAGCCTTGTCAGTGAGGGGGTGATTCCTCCTTAAGAGCAGATTAAGTCCCTGGGGTCATGACAAGATGATCAAAGGCCTTGGACACACTTCCCTATATGGCTTTAGTGGATGGATGGATTATTGTGCAGCATGCTAGCATTTCTTCCTCTTTCTCTACTCAACTTCAACTCTGCTCTTCTCTTACAGGTTCAATAAATGCATCCTTCTGCCCTGCCGTCTCAGGCTGCAGAGAGGTTGTGATCGCTGATGGGCGCATTGCCCTTGACTTTGACCAGAATTCTTGGCAGCTGCCCACCATTTCTGTGATCGTGCCACCTAAGAAGACACTTATTCTGGTCAGTGGTCAAGTCAAACACTGTCCAAATTGTGTTTACCCACTAAATGAAATGAGTATAAAATGATAGAAATATGGAAAGAAATTAGTAAGACATGCTTCTGTGTAAGGTCTGCAGGTTTAAAGTTTGGTTTTGTACTGGAGTTAGTCAGGTTGAGTACCTGGCATGCTGAGGTCCTCTCTCCTCAGTGTTATGCCATATCCCCAATAACAACAATGAAGGGACTGTATTCTACCTGGCAGCCCCACACAGCTTTCTAAAGGCTGAGCTTCCCAACCTGTTTTGCTTGCCTGTTATACCCTTGCTTTGCTTTCCCTTCAGATAAAATCAAGCAGAAAAATGTGGCTAAAACACTTAAAATCCTCCATATTTATCACTCTGCATCATACTGATATGAATATATTAAGCACCAAACAAAACAATGAGATTGTGTGTTTTTATCATTTGTCATGTTGTATCCTTTGTATAGGATTATATATTGTTGGTTCCTGATAGCAGTTACACCCCAGATCTCCTGAAAGAGAAGCCACTGGATAAATCTGCAGATTTCATACAACAATGTAGAGGAGAAGGATTTTTTATTGAGTAAGTATCCACCATGTCTGTGAAACAAGTTTTTTTCTTTTTCTTTCTTTATTTGGTTATCGGCTCTTCTCTTTTTTTAAGCTGTGATATATTGATACATATTGATTTGTTTGAGTTTTTCTGGCCAATAATCTAAAATAATGTATCCACCAGTGCAGCAGTTTTACAATAATAAACAGTACAGTGGAAGTATTGGAAATGGTGCCCTCTAGCTGTGATAATAGAGTATAAAACCACATCTGTATTTGAAAGAATTTATTTGAATTTTTCTGTCCTCTCAGCCTGAGAACTTCTTCCCAGTTCTGCAGAGACTCTGCCCGATCTCTTGTAGCAGCCTATAATGACGGAGCTCTGCCTTGCAACTGTGACAAGTCTGGCTCTACAGGGACCACTTGTGATCCGGTTGGAGGACAGTGTCCCTGCAGGCAGCATGTCATCGGTCGTCAGTGCACAAAGTGTGCCACGGGATACTACGGCTTCCCCTACTGCAGACGTGAGTGAATGCTTACTTCTGACTTGTGCTGGTTGGAATGAGAGAGTTTCCTGCTGTCTAACCTCTAGTAAGTTTAAAATGTATTTGTTATCTCCTCTCCCCCTTCTGCAGCTTGTGAGTGTGGCCGCCGACTGTGCGACGAGGTGACAGGACGCTGTATCTGTCCTCCTCAGACAGTCAGACCAGCCTGCGATGTGTGCCAGGGTCAGACGTTCAGCTATCACCCGTTGCTGGGCTGTGAGGGCTGTGAATGCTCCCCAAATGGCATCAAAGACAACACAAGGCCTGACTGTGACCGAACCACCGGGCAGTGCAGGCAAGTGGAAATTTTAAAAACTTATTAAGATTGGAGGTTAGCTTTTATTAGTGAGAGGGGGTAAATTAAATAGTATTCTACACCAGAGATCTTCAACAGGGGGTCCGGGACCCCTAGGGGGTCCTCACAGTTACTGCAGGGTGGGCCACCAAATTACTGTTGGTTTTTTGAAAGTTAAAAAAAAAAAAAAAAAATCTTAACAGTCTTAACATGAATCTAACATATTATTGGGAAATATAAATCAGCCTATTTGTGAAAAAAAAAACAAAAAAAAACTGGTGATAGGCTTACTGGCCTATAGGTAAGGTAGCCATCCACAGATACAGTTCATTCTTAGGATTCACTGTGCCACATGTTTAACATTAAAACATGATTTATAAAATCATGGCAACAATTAATTTAATAGCTTAGTATTCTATAAAAAGGTATGTATAAAGGCTTTAGGCCTCCCTACATGTTATTGTAGGCCAAGTTTAATATGCAACTTAATTTTATACAATATATGTAGTAGGGGGTCCCTGCTTTCAGTTAAGGGGTCCTTGGCTTAAAAAACGTTGAAAATCTGTGTTCTACACATTTCTTTTGTTTTCCTGCGTATAAAATAATATATACTATTAATATAAACAATATTTAGTCTGATCACAGACACCAATGATAAGGCCTACCTGAAAGAAGTAGAGGACCTGACCAACTGGTGTCAGGCAAACAACCTACTCATGAATGTCAGCAAGACTAAAGCGATGATAGTGGACTTTGGGAAGATGCAGGGAAGGAACTATGCCCCCCCTTTAATATAAACGGGTCCTCGGGGGAGAGAGTGGACAGCTTCAAGCAACATGGTGTGTCCACACACCTAGGGTCTGACCTGGGCGCTGCATACTGACTCAGTGGTGATGACTGTAAAATCACATCCAGATTTTGACTAAAGATACTTTCCCTGTGTATTCTTCTGTAGTTGCAAGCCTAGGATTGGTGGCCGACAGTGTGATCGCTGTGCTGCAGGTTATTATCGCTTCCCCGACTGTGTACCTTGTAACTGTAACCAAGGTGGCGTCACACCTAACATCTGCCACCCAGACACAGGGAGGTGTCTCTGCAAGGTGAGTTCTTTGCATCAAATTGCTGATTTAAAAACTTCCTCATTTTTGTTTTCCTTGCTCTGACTTTCTCTCTATTACTACTGCTATGTTTCTAGAGAAATGTTGCTGGCGTCAAGTGTGATACCTGTCGGGAAGGTTCCTTCTATTTTGACCCCTCCAACCCTCATGGCTGTACCAGGTGCTTTTGCTTCGGAGCGACTGACCAGTGTCAGAGCTCCAGCAAACGCAGGGGGAAGGTGTGTTTGCTTTTCGTGCCCCTGCATGTCTATACATACCTATGGAATTGTTATGCCTGCAGAGCTTTCTGGCTGATAGCAGCTATGTGGTGAACAACATCATTTGTTTAGCTGCACATACAGATGTTCAGAAAAACGGCCTACAGTTGCATATTGGTGATTTCATTGGAATATGGGTACATTCTGTTATTCTGTTATTCATCTCTGTTTGTTTGTTTGTTTGTTTGGTTGTAATATTATGTATATATTTATAAGTTATAAGCCTACATAGTATGTTATCACTTGTTAATTGTGAATACAGTACACTTTTAGGATGGATTTTTCACTTTAAACTGTTTACTGTTGTAAGTTTGTTGAGATGCGGGTCTGGCGTTTGGAAAGCCCCGACCAGGAGGAGGTTACCTCTGTGCTGAACACAGCCAGTAACACAGTGGTGGCAGACATCCAGGAGCTTCCTCCCACAGTTCAAACTCTATACTGGGTGGCACCATCATCCTACCTGGGAGACAGGGTGAGTCATTGAAGGGAGCGAACACCATGGCAACGATATGTGTCAATAAATGTTTTCTAATGTTTAAATATGGAAACGGATACAGTATTTCCAGAGTAATAGCTTCATAGCTCTTTTATTAAAAAATTAAGCCAAAATAAATGCAATATTAAAAGAAAATTGAACTCGCTAACATAAGCAATTAAACTGTTTATTTAAATGACTCATCTGGAAGTAAAAATGAATGTTTAAGTTACATTTCTGTACTACGTTACTTACAATTGTTGCATGTTGACCCAGTTTTGCAATGCGGTAGTTGAGCATTGTAATGGACATTTCAGTTAACTGTCACCTTCCTATCACACTGTTTGTACACAGGTGGGTTTTCACTTCCAAATAGTTTGGTTCAAATAATTCAGTTTAACTTTTTTTTCTTTGGCATTATCTCCTTTTGCTTTTATGCACTCCATTTTAGAAATATTGCAATGTCCATACAATTTTAGTAATTAGATTAAAAGATACAACACTATCATAAACTGATAGAAATGATGGCCTTGACTATTAGTTGTGCAATAAGACCCAGGTTGCAGAGTTACAGAGTTTCATTTAAGCTCATTTCTGTATTCCAGTGATGTCTGCAGTCCTTTCAGTTAAGCTGACAGATATTTGGGCTTTATTCCTCTCTCTTAGGTGTCGTCTTATGGTGGTTTCCTCACCTACCAGTCCAAATCCTTTGGGATTCCCAGTGAGGGCATGACTCTCCTAGACAGGAGACCTGATGTCGTGCTGACTGTGCGTAGTGCTAAATATCTCTTCACATTTAGACCTCTTTTTTTTTATCAGTGGCGGAAACACTACTTATTTATACATCTCATTATTTTCCCCTATAGGGTCATAATATGACCCTGATCCACATGGCTTTACAAGTCCCACTTCCAGACAGGCTGTATCAGGGCAGAGTCCAGCTGTTGGAGGTAAAGTACAAACCAGTTCCTTCTTTTTCCTTACAATCTAAATCACCACTAGGCTGTGATTTTAAATTATCCACATGATATGAAAGTGTTGATAGGGGATGAACTACACACTGTTGATTTTTTATATTTTTAGTGCAAGTTATGAGGTCATTCAAACCCATAAGTTGATTCCTTGGAATATGATTATAAGATATGTTTGTGTGATGAATGTGGGGCTAGTGGAAAATTCTTTGAATGTCTAAAATGGAAATGGCTTTGTCTTCTGGGGAGTGTACATGTGCTTTTTAAAGTTCACAGCAATCTGCCATTAGATTTAGTTATTTTTTTTGCTTTGGATAATTAAAATGTTATTCTGATAATGGTGCTAGAGAAAAGGTCAAGGAGTCACCAAAGCCATGAAGATTCATCCTCAGAGGACCATAAGTATTTATTCCAAGTTTAAAGACGATCTGGCCAGTCGTAGTTGAAATACATTGCCCTGCATCTTGTGTTAGACAGATATACTGCATACCATAATATACTATATATATAGTATTTCTTGTTTTATATCATATGAAATCTAATGAAATATGATTTTTGATTTAGGTCACCCCCATACAGATTTCTTAGAATTATTCACAAAATACCTGATCTGTTGTCTGCAGGGAAACTGGCGCCATGCTGTCAGCAACAGGCCTGTCAACAGAGAGGAACTGATGATGGTCCTCGCCGGTCTGGTTGGCCTGAGGATCCGAGCCTTATACTTTACTCAGAGCCAGCGACTCAGCATAGGGGAGGTGGGCCTGGAGGGGGCGACTATCACAGGGACTGGTAGTCCTGGAAACACTGTGGAAGATTGTTCCTGTCCCCCTCAGTACACCGGAGACTCCTGTGAGGTGAGGACTTTAAAGGCCATTAAATATCCCGCAATACTGCTTTGTCTTTATTTTTCCTTGAATAAAAAGGTGTATAGATAAATGTTAGAAGATTTTATGATTATCCTCTTACTGTACAACCTGTGTCTTTTTTTTGCAAATCAAATAATAGTCTTTACTGAACTCCGTAGGTTACAAACTCAACAGATATAGAAAAAAAAACCAAGCTCATATTTAAAGCATGGACAAGTGTAGCATCGTTAAAAACTTTGCGTGTTAGTGAATCCTGTCTTGGGTGTTGACAAAAACATGGAAGGTCTGACTGCATTGACTCTTCCATACTGAAAAAAACTTCCATACTCAAAAAAGTATTTTCTACACCTGAAATACTATAATATATAATATGTAGGTGTATAGATTGGTTGGTTATGGTTGGGGAAATTAGGATCATTTTGTCAGGTCTGAGAAACAGTGGAGAAAACAAGCAGGGTGAAGCAAGGTGTTGATTGAAATGGAATCTTGTCTTCTCTAAAGAGCTGGACCTCCTCCTCATATTTTTAGGGTGTTCTGACACGCCTGAACCAAGTACCACACCCTTTCCCTAAAGAAAGATTCATCAGCAGAGGCACTTTGGATGGAATGTCATGGAAAATACCGTCCGGAGAGCTTCACAGCCAAATTGTGAAGCCCCGGGCTGGGATATGATGCACAATCACGCAGACATTAAATGGGTGATTATACAGCTAGAATCATTGGCGTGGCTACAGCTCACAGAAACATAGTGCAAACAACCATGATGTAGTTGCCAAGGAAAAAACTTTACTTGAATTATTTTTATAATGGGAATGATGATTTGTGTTTGTGTTTATCAGATCTGATTTGTATACACATGATTGCACCAGGTTTGCCCACGGAGGCTAATTAATTAAACAATGAGAATGTAGCAACCACTAATTAAAAGGGGTTTTCATGTAACAGAGAGCATTTATTAGTGGAGAAAAACAGTAATATCAAGATCTTTGGTCCTTGTTTGTTGGAGTACTGTTGCCATAGATGTGGTTACCAACCTGTGTGTATACATGAGCAAAAGTCTGTTCAGGAGTGTTTAAAGGAAATTGATTACAGTATATGTGCCCAGAGGCGGTATGACAAGGCGCCTCGCCTTGACCCACGGGGTGTGCCAGTTGGCAAACCGTTGTTACTCATAAACCTGAGTACGTTTGCCGACAGTACGCGTGTGTGTCAGTACACCCGACACACCTAGTTTTGTCTGTCGTGTGTTTAAGGAGCGTGATTCAGGTGTGAGTTTGTTTGTGTTGTCTGAGTTTGTCTGACTTTCCTCTGTTACATATGCTTGCACAAACACCGTTACACACACACACACACACACACACACACACACACACACACACACACGCACACACACACACACACACACACACACACACACACACACACTAATGCCATTTTACAGAATATGAATACATATTTAACTTGCTTTTCCAAGTAGATGCTTTGTCACCACACCCTTGCAGCATTTATAATATTGTTATTTTCTTGTGTGTGTGTGTGTGAGAGAGAGAGAAAATGAGAGAGAGAGAGCACTTACATGTGTGTGCTTGTGTGCCTGCATACACTCATGCTGATCTGTAAGACTGACTCAGGTAGGAGATGGGGCGTGTCCTCTTTTTTGTACGTGTGTGTGAGTGTGAGTGTGTGTGTTTAAGAGGCTGAAGCAGGGGAGAGTGGAGCATTATTTCACACAGACTAAACGTTAGGAATGTCAGATACGCATATGGATAGACGGCGGCGTACAGGAGTTTTGTTACAGACCCTGCTGTGTTGGACTTTGATTGGACTTTGCTGCGCCGGCCACAGGCCCCGAGAGAGAGGGGAGCAATCCCGCTACGCCAGGCACCATGACAGATGGGCTCAAAGGATACAGGACCCTTCACTTCATGATCAGGGAACTCAGCAGATAGAGTATCCATCGTTGAATGATGAAGGTACCCAGGGGGTACGCTACCCCTTGGTAAATGACAGAGGACAGACAGTTCGCTATCCTTCTGTTAATGACAGTGCTTCCAGTTTTCAGATTCAGGTAAAAGATCTGTGAAGATGTGATGTATCTTGTTGTTGAAGGGATGTTGTTTCACCTTAGCTGTAGGTTACACTTCTCACCGTCACAGGTGTGGATTGTTGGTGACTTGAAGAGCATTATCTCTGAAAGGAAAGGGCATGCATTGGCTCTTCAATGTTACTTGTTAATGACACTCATTTGAGGTCAAGTTTGTTGCTGTGCTGCTTCTACAGTTTCTAAGTTCTCTCTGCTAAACATCAGTGATTATTGTGTTATACATTTGTACATGGTATCATTCAAGGTTGGGCAATATGATAGTATATAACCTAAAAAGATAGAAATGTGTTTATTTACATTTATGCTGTTAATAATTGTAGTTTATGGTTTGTAGTTATGTATGTAATGTTACAAATCAGTGAGCAGGAATGCTTTTTACCAATGTTGAATTTATAGGATTTTTTACATCATTGTAATGAACAACTTTCATTTTTTTACGTATTTAATTCACTGGATAAGCCAAAAACATTTAATTGTTAATTGGTTTTATTTAATCTATGAAAAAAAAACAAAAGAAAATGAATTCCATAAAAGATACTCTATCATGATATATTATATAACATTTTTATATATATGTTTATATATATATATATATATATATATATATATATATATATATATATATACACACACATGATTACCATCTTTTTTTTTCTTTACAGAAATGTGCTCCTGGTTACTATAGAGATCGCAGTGGGCCTTTTCTGGGCCGCTGTGTGCCCTGTGAGTGCAACGGTCTGGCTGATGAGTGTGAAGGGAGGACGGGGAGATGCCTGGTAAGAAATACACTTAACCTTTAACCCTTATTAGGGACGTCACGACCACAGGTATATAATAAACACCCACACATATACCTAAAACCAAGAGCGATTACTTCATCCAGTTGACTTAAGTGTGAGCCACAGATTAATCAGAGTCTAGACCTTTCACCTTTCATGATACATCTGTGGGTCACATCAGAAGCACTATTTGATATGGCTTACTGATTTCCTGTTATGGCCCCTCTTGCTCATTATTCCGTCTCTGTTGTGTTATTGTTATGCAAGACACACAAGACCAGGCCTGTGTGTGAATGCAGACATGGATCCACACCCTTACAGCCCAAAGACAAATGGACACAGGAGGCTGAACACACACTCTCAATGCCCTGTGCATCAAACACACTCTTTGATGGATTGGCAGGGACATGTCTTTTCTCTCTGCCCCTAGATGATTGCATTCCGCAATGTAATAACAGACTTGATGTCTGGTTGAGTTGGTACACCATGTGTGTTAAAGGCTAGCTGCAGTGCACGCACAGTACTTGAATTTCGTTTTTTATACATTGTCTATTCAGTGTTTTGCTTCTTCACATATAGTTTGCAAGTGGTTTAATGAGTACATTATGTCATTTTCAGAACTGTCAGTACAACACGGCTGGGGACCGATGTGAACGCTGCAAAGAAGGTTACTATGGAAACGCGGCTCAGAGGACATGCAGAGTTTGCCCGTGCCCATTCAACGGGCCTGCAAACAGGTGCGTGAAAAACAAACAGACAGATGTACTATAATGAAATGGAAATGTGTATTTCAAGAACTAAATCATATCTCTGTCAATCTGCAGTTTTGCAATAGGTTGCAAAGAGGTATTTGGAGACTTTGAGTGTATATGCAGAGCAGGCTACACTGGAGACAAGTGTGAGAGGTGAGTGTCTGTATAGACATATGAGTTTAATAGGCCATGCAATGATGTTGAAATCCTGTGCATATATTATGTATTTTAAAATACTTAATAATAATAATAATAATAATAATAATAATAAGGCTTACTTATTTCTCTTTCCCATAGTTGTGCTCCTGGTTACTATGGCAATCCACTGACGTCAGGAGGAAGTTGTCGGCCCTGTAATTGCAATGGCAATGGCAACAACTGTGATCCCAGGACTGGAGGTTAGATTGTGGACTGCCATTTAAAAACAATGCATTAATCCATTATTTAATTCTGCTACGTTAGGGCACCTGGTTAGCTCACCTGGTAGAGCAGGCGCCCATATATAGAGTGTTACTCCTCGACGCAGCGGTCGCGGGTTAGACTCCGACCTGCGGCCCTTTGCTGCATGTCATTCCCTCTCTCTCTCTCCCCTTTCAAGTTGAAGCTGTCCTCTACAAATAAAGGCCTAAAAATGCTAAAAAGTAATCTTTAATTCTGCTAAGTTAGTTCTATTCCGTTTCTGTATTCTGTTTTTAAATTTTAATTCATCATCTACATTTAATTGTTCTCTTCTTGTGTTTCTCCAGTTTGCAAGAACACCCTGGAGCCAGGAGACACAAACACAGATGAGCACTGCCAAGGTGAATTAAGAAAAGAAATGAGGTCTGATGCTGTGGCGTGTAGCTTACAATATATTGAGTATGATCCCCTTGCTAATCAAACACTCTTTTGCATTCCAGAGTGTGATAATTGTGCCCAGACTTTACTACAAGATCTGGAGAAGCTGGATGATGAGCTGGGAAGGATCAAGACTCAACTGGACAATGCCACTGCCAGTGCCTCCTCTCAGGACAGGCTGAAGAAGCTGGAAAAGGCCGTGTCAGACACCAAGGTAACATGTCAGTGTACTGCAACTTAGCACCATAACTCTGAAGGCTACAGATAGGGGTGAAGACAAGGTGAAGAGCACTTAGAGATATTTAAAAGAGTCATAGTTTCAGTGTAGACACAAAAGCCATGAAATTATGTCAAATCCTGATGCAAAATTCATGATCACAAGCACAATGAGATCTGTTTTTTTTAATTGTTTTTATAATTTGCACTTTGCACAATGTCCGTTTCTTACACACACATGCAGACAAACACACACACAAACAGTATGGCACAGGATGGGTGTGCTTTTTAAAACATTCGAGATTCCTGTTGATAAGCAATCCCAATGAATTTTGGCCCAAAGCCTGTGTGTCAACACGAGTTAGAGACCACACCACCGGATGCCAGTGCTTGTTGCACCAACTTGTCGTTCCTGATTCCCACCTAATCTCCGCATTACATCCACTTAATTTGAGTGTGCATCCAGCGTAATTTAAGCACAGCCCCAATCACAATCAAGCTTTAGCACACCACCTACAGCATCTCAATTTTCCTTTATGCAGCTTAATTTACATCTCTGCTACTTTTCTTTCTGCAGATTCTTGTCAACAGATTTAGCTCTGCCATCAACACCCAAAAGTCCAGAGTCAACCAGCTGGAAGATGACGTGAGCACTCTGTCAGATGACATCAGCACCCTCAAAAACAAGGTAGAGCGATGGAGACAAGGTCTAATGTAGCATTTTCTTAAATTATCAACATAATACCTGTATAAATGTGTATTGTCGGTATGTATTTTTATTTAGGCAGATAAGAGGGCTGCTGATGCTGACAAGGCAGTGGCAGATATTGAAAAAACCCACAAGAGGGCTAAAGATGTGGACTCAGAGATTCAAGACATGCTCAAGAAAATCCAAGGTAAACATTTAATTCAGCAGCACAACTCTGTCCTGTCTTTTAGTGTATTAATGTATTGTTTTTTAACTTTCTTTTGACATCATACTGTACTTTTCTTCTGTTTTCTGCATTTAAATGTGGTTTATCTACAATGTAGATATTGATGTAGATTCTACATCAATAGTTTATCTTTATAGGTAGTATAATGGTATCCAATCAAATTTATTAGCACTGACTATAAGTGCTTGACTGAGTGTGTTTTTGTGTGTGTGTGTGTGTGTGTGTGTGTGTGTGTGTGTGTGTGTGTGTGTGTGTGTGTGTTTTAAGCTCTGCTGGACCAACTGAAGGAGGCAGGAAGAGGTGATGTGCCCAATGAAAACCTGTCTAAAATGCTAGAAGATGCTCAGCGCATGGTGAAGGAGATGGAGAATAGGAACTTCACCCCTCAGAAGGCAGCTGCTGAGAAAGAAAGAGACGAGGCCAAGAAACGTACGATACTTAGTCTATAGTCATAGTCAGTAGAAGCTGACAGAAAATTCTTCCAAACCCCTCAAGAATTGCTTTATCAAAGTTAAACATCACTGCAAAAAAAAAGTCCATTAACCTATTCTGTTCTATTTTCTAGTGCTAGACTACGTCAAAGCTAATGTAAGTAAGCAGTGTGACCAGAATGAGGCCGCAGCAGAGAAGCTTCGGGGCCTTCTTGAGGGTTACGAGGCCAAGCTCAATGACTTGGACAAGGCTTTAAAGGAGGCAGGGGACTTGCTGAAAAAAGCCAACGCCCAGAACGGACTTAATGCTCAGACACTGGGAGTGTTGCAGGTATAACTCACAAGTCAACTAGTTAATCAGTTATGAGAAACACGTGGGCTTGTTGGTTAATGGTTAGTGAGGAAAGAAATTGTAATGAGGGTCATATGTATAATATAAGTTTATGCATTTGTTTCATAAACAAGCAGTGCATAAATGATGATTGGGGATGTAGTGGTTTATAACATTAAAGTTAATTAAGGTTATATTAAGTTATTTATATAAATAAAGTAAAGAATGCTCCGTAGGTTGTGTATGGGCCTTCCACAGTTGTACTCTGAACTGACTGATGTGCTCATTACAGAAAAAAATCGAAGACTTAAAAAAGGAGCGGAAGACTGTTGAAGACCAAATTGCCATGGCCAAAAATGAGCTGCAGAAAACAGAGGATTTGGTGAAAATGCTATCTGACAGCAAAATGGTAAGTTTGGCAAACTGTTACCTGCATGTTTGCCTTAAATATTCTCTGTACTCAGAATGATACACTTGCATATCTCATATTTTGTCGCTTCTCAGCATGAGCCAAAACATTTTGACACACTGTAGCTATGTTATAATAAAAAGCCTCATCTCACGATCGAGCTGTCAGGTCCCAACATGTCGTCCACTCAGATAATGATCCATGTTTTCGCTCGCTGTGCTCTGCAGAAAGCTTAAAGGAATTTCCTGCTGTTATTAATAACTTGCACCCACTCCTTTTTCTCTGTAGGAATATGAACAGCTGGCAGCACAACTGGATGGTGCCAAGACTGACTTGACCAAGAAGGTGAATGAGATTGCCGCAGCCGCAGCCAAGGAGGGCATTGTGATCGCTGCTGAGAATCATGCCAAAGAACTTAGCAAGCTGGCAAAGGAACTTGAGGAGTAGGTCTTTTGTGCACACAATGAAGACACACAATCTCATTATAACCCGAGGTCTAATGAATCCATTTAAGCAAAACATTTAACATTTAAGATGTGTGTCGTTTGCATCCATTCTCCATGTGTCCTGTGTTTCTTTTCTTACCTTCTTATCCTGTATTACAGTGCTGTGAAGGACGCAAGTGGACGCACTGAGGTGCGAAACGCCAAAGACGCTATTGACGCCTACAAGAACATCACAGATGCAATTAATGCTGCTGAGGCTGCAGCCAATGAGGCTAAAGCTGCTGCCGACAACGCCCTGAATGTAAGTCACAGACGTGATACCTTTAACATAATTAAACTGTACAGGCTTCTATGAATGAATATGTATATATGAAACTATTTTAGAATATAGTTTCACTTTAACCAAAATATTTTTTTTTCTTCCTATAGAATGTAAAAAATCAGAAACTCACAGAAAGAGCAAAAGACCTTAAGAAGACTGGTGATGACCTACTGAAAAATGCAAAGGCGGCAGAGACAGACCTTCAAGGTATTCAGCCCTACCAATAAACAGTTGTTTTTAAAAAATAACCCAAAAGCTCAGTCACTAATTCTTGTTTTTCTAGGGGCTGCGGACGACATTACTGACCTGAAGAAACGCCTGAAGAACGCTGACGAGAAGAAGAAAGCTCTTCAGAAAGAACTGGTTAATGCACAGAACAAATTAAACGACATCAAAAGAGGTAGAACAAGTCAAGGCATTATAGCCTTAGCAGGACTATTTAACTGATTGTGTCTGAGTCTATTGACAAGGTTCATATTTCCCCTAATCACTCATTTTGTAAAATCAGATGACATCAGTGGTATGATTGATGAAGCCAAGAGGAAGGCATCTTTAGCCAATGACACAGCCAACGCCACTATGGACAAACTGAATGGCATCAGAAAGGAAATTGGCAATATCAGTGTCTCTCCTGTGCACTCCAACCTGAGCAACGTGTTGGATGATGTGGACCAGTCAGGTGAGATTTTGAAAAGATATCTTTAGGCACATTAGGCAACACTTTTTTATGTACTTTAGGGTTTAGGAATAAAAGACAATGCTTTCTACATATTACAAGTTGTTTCTGCTTTCAGTGAAGGACTTGCTGAAAACCATCCCATCTCTGAATGATAAGATCTCGGAGGTGGAGAACCTGACTTCGCAGGTCTCACCATTTACCAACATATCTGAGGACATCAGGAAGATCAAAGAGCTCATTGAACAAGCTCGGGATGCAGCGAACAGGGTGAGGTCTCACTTTGTACATACATCCATAACCAAACCCAAAACAAACCAACTTGTCCCCTCTTTTTCCTTGATAGGTCTAATTTCCCTTTTTTGTGTCTTTTCTCCAGATTGTGATCCCGATGAAGTTCACAGGCAATGGCTACGTGGAGATGCGTGCGCCAAAAAATCTGGAGGATCTGAAGGCCTACACAGCCCTCTCTCTGTCGCTGCAGAGACCTCAAGGCAGGGGTGATGGAAGACGCAGACGCAGACAGGCCAGAGACAATGGAGACATGTTTGTGATGTACCTTGGCAATAAAGATGTAAGGGACTCCAAATGCATATGGTTTAATATAGAGATTTAATTTGTGCTTGTACCCAAGGCATTAACAAACTGTGTCTTGTAGTCTTCTAAGAACTACATCGGTATGGTTCTGAGGAGCAACGTGCTGTACGGTTTCTACAAGCTTAACGGCGTCGAGTACGAGATGAAAACGGGTGTCGTCACCACGTCTTCATCTGAGCCAGCCAAGTTTGATAGAGTGGACTTACAGAGGTAATCTGACACGGTTCTGAGGCATCCACCTGTTTTTTGAGTGTTGTGAAATGAAAGTGCACAGTTATGGCATCTTTCATTTTTCAGTCTTATTTACATTTTACATTTACAATTGATTGTTTTCCAACATAGTTAATTATTTAAAGTGAAAAAGACCAAGGACATTTGTGACTGTTGTAAATGTGATGTGGATGTTCCTTTCTCTCTTCCGATTTAGGATTTACCAAGATGCAAAGATGATCCTCACCAAAGATATCACCTCAAACCCAGTCGGTAGTAAAATTGAGGAAATGAAGCAAGGAAAAGAGAACAAGAACCTCCTGGACCTCAGTCCCAGTGATGTTGTTTTCTACGTTGGCGGCTACCCTGACAGCTTCACTGTAAGCAACAAGGAAATGAGAACAGCAATGCCATTAATTTAATTATTTTTAACTAGCTTGGGACTTATAATACCTCTGTTTAATTAACATCTCTTGTTTTGCTTCTCCTCAGCCGCCAGCATCTCTCAATTACCCCAAGTACCAAGGCTGCATTGAGTTCTCCTCTTTTAACGACAAAGTCATCAGTCTCTACAACTTCCAAAAAGCAGAGGGGATCAATACAGAGACTCCTTGCAAGAGGTAGGTCCTAGTATAATCAGTGTTGGGAATAACTAAACTAATGAAGTTTTTGAACTAGAAAAAAATGTGTCTATGCTTTCTCTGCAGTCACGTTAACCTGTAACATTATTTCAACATGCAGCAACAATAAGTTTTATTAAACATTATTTTTCTATCCAGATATGTAATCCCAGTGGATTCTGACTACTATGAAGGCACCGGATATGGCAAAGTGGTCATGGATAGTATAAAACCTAGCATCCTCCGCATCGATATGACCATCAAGACTCATTCAGAAAATGGCCTGCTCTTATACATCGGAAGTGAGGTAAATTATTGTTCATATGTTTGCTTTATAAATCTTCTGTTTTGATACATTTTGAATAGAACTAAATGTACTGTTTGCAAGAATTTGACTATACTGTATTTCCCCCGCAACATAGGACAATTACTTCACCGTGACGATAGAGAAGGGCGTCATTTTCCTGCGTAGCAATTTGCTCCAAGCACCAGCAACAACTAACGAGAAAACATTCCCGGTAAGAAGTTTTTGTTTTGTTTTGTGCAGTCCCTCAGGTTATTTCTTGACAACTACCATTACTCAATCGGATAACATTTGTAAATCAATAATCATTAATTCAACTGCATCTTGCTCCTCTATCCTTTAGCTAAGTGACTGGGCAGACATCCTATTCGTTAGTACAAAGGGAAGAATCACAGTCCGCTTGGCCAATAAAGAAGTGGCTTCAGCCAAAGCTGCGTACGACCAAGACGCATTTCAAGAATTCTATATTGGTGGTGCCCCGCAGGACTTGAGGGAAAGGTACGTGGTTATCAGTCTTCCTTTTAATTATTGTTTGTCGTGAGTCAAGTTAAAACTTTTGCCACTTTATCGAGAGTAACTTGTTTTTACCGTTCCTCTTCACAGAGATAAGATCACCATGCAGCCATTCAAAGGATGCTTGAAGAATATAAAGCTGAGTAACATCTTTAAAACTGTTGATGAGCAAGTGGGCATCAGCAAAGGTTGTCCCACGGATTCCTTGGTAGGACATTAACCTCTGCATTCCAAACCTGATACCAGCATTCATATCACTGCCCAAACCACACTTAGGAGTCAACTAATCAACGGATGTGTAATGTTGTTGTCTAGATTTCTCGTAAAGCAGAGTTCAGCTTGGGGAGCTCGCTGTCAGCTGACCTCGCAGGCTTTAGTCTGGCCGATGACGTTACTGTCTCCCTTGGATTCAAGAGCACAGAGAATGAGGGTCTCATTCTGCAGGACAAACAGCTGGTCAGTCCTCACATCTATTTTGAAATCTGATATTTTAATTGTGACTTTATGCGATAGGATTTGTGAGAGACAGCAGGAAGAACTTTAATACCTTTTATCTTTTTTTTGCACTGTTTTCCAGGCTAATGGGATGGCTCTTGTGTTGGAAAGTGGCTATGTGATTCTCAATTTCAACGACAAGATCTGGAAATCCAACAACCAATATCAGGATGGCCAGTGGCATTATTTGACTGTAACCAGAGGAGGTGGAAGGTATGACTTTTACATTCAAACAGATTATAAATAATGTGAACATATATACACATTAGTCAGTGGTTTGGTATGATTTTGATTTTATTCCAATGATAAGGAGGTATATGGGCTCAGTTCCACATACTGTAAATAAAAAATAGACATTGCCAAATACAATGCAGTAAAAACAGAACTACTTAATACCTGCTTGAATCTAAAGCTAGTATACAAAACAACACCATGATGATTTTTCCAAACAGGATTCAGCTGCTTATTGATGATGAAGATGAGGGTCAGCAGCAGAGTCAGAGTGGCAGCACCATACCTGACACAGGTGGCTCCATGTTCCTGGGAAAAGAGAAGTTCAAGGGCTGCATTTCCAACCTCTACACAAGACGGTAATATTTCCTCACTTTGCAATGCATATATGGCTGGGTTTAAAAAAACAGATTTTCCAATTCAAATCAATTTTCATTTGAATTCTACGATATTGATTCATAAAATCCCGAGATCAATCTTTTAAGAAGCTCCGTTTTGAAGCTAGAGTGAAAATAGTGGTATCATATGAAAACTAGACGATCTAAGGAATCTATGTCATGCTAAATAATGCTCCAAAGTTAGGCTACATTTTGTTGAAGGCCATGGCCATTATCACAGATGTATGGCTTTAGGTATACCATCTCTGCATCACACCCTCTGCACTTGCAAGAAAGCAAATTTTTTTCTGTCTCTATGTAACTGCTTTGCGGGCTTTGGGTTCCTTGTACAATTTACAGCATTAGTTCTCTGAGAATCTCTTTCATATCCAAGCCGAATGAGTATTGTAACTGAAATATCACTTCACGAACTGATATTGAATCGAGTCAAAAATTAATTTGAATCGGGACCTTGCGAATCGGAATCGATTCAGGAAATCAGTGGTGATACCCAGCCCCAATGGCACAGTTGCATCATTTTGATATACCTCAAGATTTATGTACAGCTTTTATTATTGAAGTTACAAAGTGATTGTTTGCGCACCAAATATCTATGTTCTTTGATGTATGGTGTTTATATTATCTCTGTCATTTGTTCTGTTTGCAGGCCAGACAATCTGTACAAGGCTGAGGACCTCAGCTCCTTCCAGGCTTCTGGAGATGTCTTGCTTGATGTGTGTACTGCTGACAGTCTTGCTCAACTGATGCTGGACCGCGGCTCTAAGAAGGTGAGTGTTTGTTTGTTTTAGTAAGAACAACTAGACATAATGGTGGCATAATTGAATCTTCTTTCCAAAGCAAATCCACTCGGTTCTCTTTCCTTTGAATTAAGTGGCATTATTGGATTACTACTAGATCAATCCATCTTAATTAAAGGTATAACTATCAAAACTAGCATGTACATTATGAACATGGTGACTTGATGATTGATTCCACTCACTAGCAGTAAGTCATACCCATCTTTTTCTTTCCCTTTTGTAACTTATTTTACATTTGTGCAGTGAAACTGCTGTATAATATGATTGTTGAGGGTAAATTGATAATTGCATAGTATTTCCTTTGTTGACATTGTTTACATTATATTTTGCTGCCTTGTTTTCAGAGATGAAGAAGAAGGAGCCCTAAGACCTGCTGATGCTGACAAGAATCTTAATATTGACATGAAAAACTGGCAGCTTGAAGCACAATGTTCTGTTGCTTATGCACAAGCTCATTCATCTGCAGTGTACCTAAATAAAAAAGTTGCATGAACATTCCCAATAATCATAAGAATTACTAAATGTATTGTATTTCTGTCTATTTTATTTAAAGATCCATTCATTACAAACAAAAACTTGTGAATAACAAGCTTGAAATCAGCTCATGTCTCTTTTCTTTTCTTTCGTTCTTTCTTTCTTGTAACTCCGTAGTGAACCACTTTCTAACAGTCATTCACAAGCATGTTCTCTAACTTACTGTCATACCTAATGGAAACACTCAGACACAAACATGCCTGGTTATAAAATGATATAAATCGTAATCTCACTATCAAATAAAATCACATCATTAAACATTCTCTGGCCCGTGACCCAGTTTTATCTGACAACATTCATGTGAATTTGATCATGACATACTTGTATATTCTACTTCTATCGACATAGAGGGACACCAATTTTAATAATTTAAAGTTAAAATGCATATTAAATGGAAACTCTCCCTGTTGTGGACCAGTAAAGCCATGTGAGATATGGTTACATAAATAAACTCGTCTTGACTTAACTACCAAACCTAAATGTATCAGTCTCCTATCTCTTGAAACACAGAATGGCACCCCAGCATAAAGGTTGAGAAACACTGATCTGCATTATAATAAATTATGTAGCCAACTGGAAGTTTGTAAGCATTTCCTGAGATGAAATGTTGGTTGGTTTTCCCAGCTAAGCTCGGCCTCACGGTGAAATATGCGAGGCCTAGCAGAGCTTACTGTGTTCAGACATATTATTAAAGCATGATGGCATTTCTTCAGATCACTGTGGATCTTGCATGCCCGTCATAATTTACTAAGCTCTATGCATTTGATTTGGAACATCCGACTAACGTAGGCTGTATCACCACCACAATCTATTCTCCAACAACCCCTGACCCACAATACATGCCTGAATAATGAATTCTAAGCTGCTGCATTAGTCCATATAACTGCAAAATCAGTTGACACTAACAGTCTAGACTTAAAGGAAATGTTTAATCAAAGGATTAACAGAAATCCAAAATACAGAAGAGACAGTGATGTGAAATTCAGTCATAATCCATATCATGATATCACACATGATATTACACTGTGTTTACTGTTTGTTTATTTTTTCTTTATCCATGATTGGTGTTTTCTATAATATCAGGACTTCATGAGCCATCTCAAAAAAGGTTTTTGCGTCTGTTTATTGTTTAATGATCTCCGCAACTCTATTACAAGTTCACCCCTGTTATACTGGAGTGTATGCCAAATCACTTAAATCATATAATCAACAACTGTCCTGTATGCTGTACTGAACGAGCACAATTTCAAATTCCTAACTATGTCGAAACCAAACACACCTCTGAGTAAACAGAATGTTTGCGGGGGTTGCGCTACTACTCAAAATATGACCAAAAAAAAAAAAACCTCAACATAACCAAAACAAAGCATCTGATGTGTTATTCTGTAGCTGTAATTATAAGATCCACACTGACCAACCAGTTATCATCAATACTTAACTACATGAGGGATGTACATGGCTATTTATATAAACTATTACATTCTGATTGTTAACTCTCTTCGGGTGACATCTGGTCTGCGTAAAAGCATTAGTCGATTAATGGAGTAGTAGATCGACAGTCATTTTAAAAGCAAAAATTAAAAAATAAATTGGCTCTAGCTTCGCTTCGAATTAGGAATGATTGCCGGTTTCCTCAGTCTTCTATGATAGTAAAGTGAATATATTTAGGTTTTGGACTGTTTTTCTGACATAACATTTAAGTCGATTAATCTTAAAAAAAACAAAAAAACAGACAGAACCGTTAGTTGATGCCCTGCATTCATTTATTCAGTGTACAACATGTGTGTGTTCTCACCTATGTAGAAGATATTTAGTTTCTGTTTCAGGACCCCCAATTTAGTACAGCATAGACTTTTTTTTTTTGTATTGTAGTCATTCTGACCACTATACATTGTCATACCCTCTCATCTTTATTCACTGACAGAGTTGAACCAGGTTGGAGACTTCCCCAGATATACGTGAGCAAACTCTGATTAGAAGGACAATTTTGTACCTTGTGCTGAGTGGGTCTTTTGTTTGTTTGTGCTCTTTTAGGATGTTGTGATGCAGGCGATAAATGAGAGTCTATCAGCATGTGCATTACCAGCCCTGGTTCAAAATGCTTATCGCATGGGCGGCCCTGTCAGCAGCCTGAGCTACAGCCTTCCACTACAGGTCCTGCAGCCCAGGTGAGTAACCTGTCTTACGTCACATTTCACATGCATACACACACGGCATGCACGCATGGAAGATTTCTAAATGAAAAGTGTGCTTGGCTGAGTGTGTCCTCTTAGGAAGAATGCTACAGTTATGTCAGAGCCATCACACGCAAACACTAAGATGGTGTCTGTCTTTATTCTCTCCAGGCCCCACTTTTCTCTGGATGTCAGGACTCGAGCTCCTGAGGGCCTGCTGTTCTTTGCTGCTACCAGAGAAGGGCGCTCTCATCTTGCTTTATACATATCCAAAGGCAGGATCAGACTGTCTGTAGGCAAACAGAAGGAGATCTTCAACAGGGAGAAGTACAATGATGGAAAGTGGCACTCGGTCAGTGAACTCAACTCATCTCATACTAAACTAATGTATTTTGATGCTACCATGGCATCACTCAGTCCACATGATAGAACAAATCTGCTTTGTCTTTCTTTATGCATATGGTGAATATGTTGCCTGCAGGTCATTTTCAGTTTGGAGAAGAAGAAATTTCGATTGGTTGTAGATGGGATCAGAGCCCAGGATGGTCAGCTGACAAATGCTGAGTTGACATCCATGCAGAAATTTGTGTCACCTGTGTACCTGGGCAGTGCCCCGGAGTCCCTTCACAAAGAGCTGAAGGTAAAAAAAAAAAAAAAAGTACTCACTGGCCAATTCACTCAAGCACACACTCAATTAATTCATTCACAGATTGTGATGTCTTTGTAATGTTTTTTTTTTTTTTTTTTTTTTTTTACTTTTAGTTGAAGGCTCTTCCAAAGCAAAGTGTGTCTGGCTGCATTCGCAATTTTAAAATGAATGGAGCACCAATTTCAACTCCAACCACAAACCACGCTGCAGGCCCCTGCTTCGAGGGACAGACACAAAGAGGAGCTTATTTCTCAGGGAATGGAGCTCATGTCATCATCAGTGAGTACACCTCTCTGTTAACAATCTGATAATACTGCAGAAGCATTTCTAACCACCATAATGATCTCTATCAGCTTCTGTCGGTGATCAGTAGGAATTGCAACTGCATCCACACAATTTGCCTCCTAAACAAGTGAATAACACAAAATGCTAATAAAAAAAAGCTCATATTGTAAAGACATATCTGAAAAGGTGCTAAGGTTGACATGTCAATGGACATGAGTGGGATTTCTCTTCTTTCTTTTTTTCCTAAAATAAGGTAAAAGTACAGTGCTCAGCATAAGTGAATACACCCATGCTAAAGTTGACTAAAAAGAGGAATAAAAAATCATCTTTTGGAAATTGATCTTAATGCCTTAATTAAAAAAAATGAGGAAAAATCCAACCTTTAAGGACACCAATTTTCTTTGTGAATGAATAATGTATCGTAAATAAACACATGTTCTTCCTTAAAATACAGTGGGCATAAGTAAGCACACCCCTATGTTAAATTCCCATAGAGGCAGGCAGATTTTTATTTTCAATTGCCAGTTATTTCATGGATCCAGGATACTATGCATCCTGATAAAGTTCCCTTGGCCTTTGGAATTAAAATAGCCCCACATCATCACATACCCTTCACCATACCTAGAGATTGGCATGGGGTACTTTCCATAAGATCATCTCTCAATGCAAATCAAATCAGCTATTAGGCTAAGTGAAATAAGTAATTAAGGAAGAACATTTATTTATTTACGATACATTATTCATTCACAAAGACAATTGGTCTCCTTAAAGGTTGCATTTTTCCTCATTTTTTTAATTAAGGCATTAAGATCAATTTCCAAAAGATGATTTTTTATTCCTCTTTTTAGTCAACTTTAGCATGAGTGTATTCACTTATGCTGAGCACTGTATGTCCAAGAAGAGGAATGTGAGTGATCATATTTGAATTTTAAAGGTTCTTCAATTGAGCAATACAAACATTAATTTCTCACATAAATATCATACAGATTGCAGAAAATATGTAAACATATATTATTTTACAGGTCTAGTGATTTCTTAACGATTGCCTAGTTAGTATTCTGACAAGGAGTGTGGAAAAAATGAGTTACATACAAAAAATGTGGATGTTATATATAAGTAGTTGGTAATATATCCACAGAAATGTATTGGAACAACTAACAGAGATATATTTAACCCAAGTATTGTATTTTTTAAAATGTTTATTGTACATATTTGTTAAATTTCCCGTATGTTAATAGTGTACAACAATTACATTTTTAATGTTGAACTTACCAGCTGTGCACTGAGTAAAAGACTATCTGTTACACACTAGATATTAATTGGAATTGATTAATTAAGGAACAGTGTCTCCATTTTCTCTATAATTAGTACCTAATTAGAATTCAAAGACACTTCCTAGGAAATTAGTTACATGTCAGTTCCTTCAAAGAAACTATGAGACCCATAAAAAAGAGTCTCCATGATATGTTCATTTCATGGCTGTCTCCTCATTTTTTTAAATACTTAATGCCAATGATGACAACCAATGATGATATCTGTTTTCTGTATTTCAGATGACTCCTTTGTTCTGGGCACCAGCTTTGAGCTGCTGTTTAATATTCGTCCGCGGAGTCCGACTGGACTCCTGCTACATGTTGGTGATTCCAGCAGGAACCAGTATGGACCTGCAATGAGCCACTATCTCACTGTCTACATGCTCAAAGGAGAGGTGAAGCCTGACTGTCAGTTTGATGATGCCATATCAGCTGTTTTTTTGTTTTGTTTTTTTTACTTTTCTGGCCATGTTTTGGGGACTTTAACAGTACAGAACAAATTCTACATTTAACCTCGACTGAAAAGGTGTCTTTACTTTAAGTGTGTGTTACTGTACATGTGATTAAAAGCACTGTGTTTGGACATGCACCCATTTACAGGTAGTGGCACAAGCAAACAATGGCAAAGGGGAATTCATGGTGTCGGTGAAGCCCAAAGCTTCTTTATGTGATGGAATGTTTCATAAAATTTCAGGTAAAATGCACACAGTCATGAAAAGACATGACAAAAGACAATTCAAGACAAATTAAAAATGCTTTTAGAACCTGTTGGGACACTGACATGAATCATCTTTTGCATTAAGTCACTGTCCATGTGTCTTCTAGTAATCAAGAGGAAAAATGTTGTGCAACTGCATGTGGACACAATCGACAATTACAAAATTGGACCACCATCTTCCACTACAACTTTGACCAAAGACTCCTTGTATGTGGGTGGCATTCCTGGTGAGTGTTAATCAGAGAGTTAATCTACTTTAGTTACTCTAATTTTAGTTTATTCACACATACCGCAAATTCACCACATGTACCTTTCTGCTGCAGAGATGTCAATGCAACAGATGCTCCCTGTTACATCATCCTTTGTGGGATGCATCCAGGACATGAGGATCAACAGCGACTCGGTCTCTTTCGACAGGCTGTCTGGTGCGTTCGGTCCGGTCAACCTCAAAGAGTGTCCAGGCTGAACGTCTCACTGCTTCATCATGAAACAAACCTTGGGACCACGTCCACCACCAACCATGTGCAATCTGTTACCAAGACAGAGAATGTGTTTGTGTATTAGGGTGTATAATATTTTTATTTTTTAGGAGTGTGTGTGTGTGTGTGTGTGTGTGTGTGTGTGTGTGTGTGTGTGTGTGTGTGTGTGTGTGTGTGTGTGTGTGTGTGTGTGTGTGTGTGTGTGTGTCTGTGTGTAATATGAGCAGCAGCTTACCGGTTCATATTAGTAGCTCTGTTTAACAATGCTGTATTTATTTTGTGATAAAATCATGTATATCAGGGCACCGATTCACATATTCTAACAGTTGTTTTACAGTCTAATGTGTTGGTCCATGTACTTTCTGTCGACAAATGCTACTGAATATGCTTAGGATTGGTCAGGGCTGCAGTAGGAGCAACCCAGCACTTTAAGAAAACAAATTATGCCTTTTGTGATGGTGCTTTAATGGAGATCAACATTATTAGTTGTTTTTTTGTTTTGTTTTTGTTTGTTGGAAAGTTTATACTAGAATAATTACGTTTACACCCACGGTGCTCAATTCAGTGACATTTCAGGCACATGCCAGCATGTAGAATCATGCATTTTACCTGGTTTAATAGACATGGAGTCTTTACACAGGTCGTGAAATCACATGGTTTCCCCCCATACTGAATTACTGTTGTTGTTGCTGTTTAGATTCATTTTCCATTTTGCATTCCTCTCTCATGCATGAGGATGTTCTGTGTGGATGTTAATCAGTTACACAAGAACACAGCATGTTTGTGGAACATTGTATATGAGTTGAAAACCAATATAGATGCCTTTAACTTCTAATACTGTATATCTCACAAGTTTGGGACCATTTAGCCCATATAACTATAACGTTGAAAGTAATATAACAAAAAACAATACCATGTCTTTTATGTATTTAAACTCCCACAGCAGATGTTTACCTGCTTTGTACATTTGTGGAAATATTTGTGATATGAGAAGAAATATGCATGATGATTGGACATGATGATTTTTACATGCATTCCTGTCTTATGACCACTGATTTGTAAGCCATTTTGTAATTATTGTTGTTTATAAATACTTCTCAGTGCCATAAGTAGGTCTTGAAAAAATATCTTTTGATTGTGATCATGGTGACAACTCAAATGTCTGTGTGGAGAAGGTTTTGACAGCATTTAGACCATTATGTAGGGAGAAAACATGTAATTGATGATGAATATGAATTTAGTCAAAAATGTCCAAGAGGTCCTTGGCCGGCTATCTCCATGACTACAGCACCGAGGTTATAATAATTATTATAACCTTTTTGACTACTACAGCTGCTCTTCATAGCTCTCAATCACAAACCACCACACCCACTCTGATGCTGCCTTCAAGGACTGTAGGAGTGAAAATTGCAAAATCGTGCAAACAGGTGCTGCACCAAATTCTTTGACCCATCAGCTTCTGTGACCCAATTAGGTAGACTATTTTAACCAATGGCAGAAGAAGTACTCACCCCTAAAAAATGGCCCATTTTAGAATAATGTATATTACAGTATTATTATTGATTAATGTGTTCATGGCTTTTATGTTGCAGCTGGGTGGAGCCATTTTAATTCATTTATATAATATGTTTTATATATTACTTTACATACTGCTGGGTAGCTTGTGAATTCCCCCCTGGGGACTAACAGTCTAAAAAAAAAAGAGTCATTGTTATAATAATAAAATGTAGGCCTATTTATTGATTATAATTTGTATTGTTAATCTCAATCTACAAAGTAACTACTAGCTGTCAGATAAGTGCAGTAAAAAGTAGAATAGTTGCCTCTGAATTGCAGTGAAGTAGAAGTATAAATAAGTACTTCAAATTTGTACTTAAGCACAGTACTTAAAAAAATGTAGCCAACTTACTTATTCAACCCCTGGTTTTAGTCATTGCCACAGCAAATTTTTTTTTTTTTTTTTTAATCTAGCTTTGTCATATATGCCTACTTTATTTTAATAACTGTTACAAAAAGGACACCGCCATAGTATTTAGAAGAATAATTATTGACCCCACAGTGTCAAACATTTTGATAGCTGTAATAGCAGAAATATATAGGCCTACGTCAAAACTATATCCTGGTCGACCCTATCAAAATTGGTGACACATGGAGGCAACACGTTTGGTAACAGTAACAAATAAAGTAACGTTAGGCCATATGCGATAAAGTATGACAGCAACCGTTTATAGGTGACATTTCTAATCAGGTAACAACATGTGATGGGTCGCAGAATTTGGTTTAAACCTGTACTTCACAGCGTTTGAACTTACTAGAAAAATATGACACTTGAAAGCGCACAAACAAAGACATAACTAAATATTAACTACATGGAGAATATCAACCAGGTGCTTATGATATATTTACAGCTCTAACATTGATTTACTTAAGCTTTTCCTTTTGAAAGCCCCACCTCGGTTAATTATTGCTTAGTTGCGCCTCTATGTTTATAATTCCGATAGCACGCAAAGGCATCACATTTCCTGCCTGCACAGGAACACACGAACCACCGGCCGGGCGGCAGAATACGGAACAGCGACACAACCGCTGGCATAGTATGGTAGACGGCTAGCACAGGCGCATGTAGTTAGTTATCGGTTAGTTATTTGAACATGTTCGTTTGTCAGTCTCCTCATGCAAAAATATGAAGGTGATTGCGTTTGCTCAAAACTGCGCCACTGGCTGAGACTATTGTGTCAGTAAACTAACGAGTCATACTGTACCGCACGTACCCTCCCTGCTTCTTCTCCTCCCCGGCCCCGGCCGCTTTCAGCTCCTTGCCTCCGGTATTAGGTATCTCAATGGCGCAGCCGAGAGAACCAGCCCCGGGAAGCGTGGAGGATGACAAGACGGACGATATCAACGACGCAGAGCTGGCACTGAAAGGGATCAATATGCTCCTCAACAATGGATTCAAGGAGAGCGACGAGCTCTTCAGATTATACAGGTCTGGTACTGTCTATTTCAGAGACAATAACAAGCAGTCTTTCTGTCTATTTTGACGTTTTGATGGATAATTAAATATGCTCTAGGGGGTTGTTAAATGTTATTACAACTTTAGCTATCGTGTCCAAAAGTACTACTGTGGTCAACCAGCATAAGTAGAAGCCATTACCACCTTTTATTCCCGGCAGCACTGCCTTTGCTTAGCTTGCAAAACAAAACCCCAACATCCTTGTCACGCTTGTCTACTGTAGCACCATATGATCAGGTCACAAGCAGGATACATCTTGTTTAAATACCCTGGGCAAATATCCACACCCACAATGTGTCTTGTGAAGCTCAAACAGTCTAACATTGCTCTGTTTTTATATGGTGACACCGACAGGCTGCTACGTGTAAATATGCAAATGTTTTAAAAAAAGACATGCTTAACAGGTTAGCAGTCCTGTCACGCCAGTAGCTTGCTTCCAGTTACTTTAAACAGGGTTGTGTTAAATATCTCATCTTGGCCCAGCTAGTTATTATCAAAACCACACGGCAATTGTTTGGATAGTTGCAAAACTAAGTTGACCAAGGAATTTAGTATTCACGGTTAGAGATTAAACTTGCAATAACCCAGTGGTTCCCATCCTGTGTGTTCATCCTGAGGGTGTATGGGACATTTTACAGTATAGGAAAGCTGAAATGTATTCATCTATGAATACATCTATGCTATGCTAAATAATATGTTTCCACATGACACATTTTTTTTTCTTCCTTTTTTGTGGATTTACTGGATGATTTCAAATAAAGAACACCTGATGGGTCACAGGTAGACGTTACTTTGCTTTTTAAAGGAGTCACCGCACACGGACCATAGTCCACTTGCTGGTTGCATGATTTTGTATACATGCAATCATTCTGTGCTGTTATTATAAGGGCTGATTATCTCTAGGAAATGTTTGCTTTCAACTTGAATGTTGATGCCACAGAAGGGCAACCCCTATGTGTCCTGACCCCTGGTGAAGGCTTAAATGTCACCTCTTCCACTAATTGCATTTAGCACTATGTGTCATCCTGTTTTGATTGCATTAGAAAAAAAAAGGAGGGAAGTGAAAGACGCATAATATTAACACTGCAAATGAGGATGAGCTTGTGACTGCCTGTATTCCCAGTTTCCCAATAATGTTCTCCTGGCTCTGTTAAGGGGTCATTGTGTGTTGCATTATGGGTGTAGGAGATTGGGTAGGGGTGTTCAGTGATGCATTCCACACCCTTATTGAATCAAGTTGCTTTTGTCTGACTGTCATCTTGTGCCTCAACTTGTCCATGTCTTAACAGTGAACCAAACCAGTGTGCTTGATGCGTGAAACCGACTGAACACATTTTTGTGACTCCACCCATGAAGTTTAATGGCCTCTAGAGCCGTTCCCTGTTCACACAGCATGTCTCTCACTGACATGTCCATTATCTGTTCCTCATCCTCTGTTTCAGGAACCACAGTCCTTTGATGAGTTTTGGTGCCAGTTTTGTGAGTTTTCTGGTGAGTTAAGAAGCAACATCGTTTTGCAGCACTCTGTTGTTTTACTTCATAGTTTAATTCCGCTTTAAAACCACTTCTGTTTCACAATGAGGTTCAAGGAACTTCCCTTGTCTTTCCGCAAGGCAAAAAAGCCAGACTTTCTTTTTCTGGCACAAAACTATAGGTGTGGCTGACTAAACTGATAAGTGGATTGAAACTCAATAGAAACAAAAGGAAGATGTTATCAAAAATGAATTGGGAGTGCAACCCTCCCATATAAACAACTAAAAATCGTGTTCAGAGATTATGATGCAAGCTAGCAGAAAAGTTGGAACTGATCAATTTAGAGATATTATAACTTAATTCATTAACATTAGAACTATAAAACTATTGTAAAACTCAAGGTAAAAGAAAAAGTTCATTTAAATTTAGCAACTCTACTTCCTTATTCTATATTGAAGTGATGAACCAATAATTGAATTTAAAAAATGTAATTGCAAAATAGATTTTAATGTGTCTGCCTATCCTATTCCATTTAACAATGTGTTTGTCTCCTGCTTTCAAATTTTACAGTTTCCATTTAGTGATCACTTAAATTTAGAGACGGCTCTCTCTGTAATTTGGAGATGTACGAGCAGTGTGCCACCTGAAGATTAAATCAAGCTTTTGTTTTAGTTTAGTTTTTCTGCCATCTGGACTCCAGGGTTCAATGTGGGATTAGACGTTTTGCTTCACTAGTAAAACCTGTCGATCCCCAGCATTAATTTGGGAATAGTTGCATGTCAATAAGAGGATTATTTATCCGGCAAACCTTTTGTAGAATGCCATGATGACGTTTGAGGAGGAGAAAATGCAGTTGGCCTTTGAGGACCTCAAAGCTACAGAGAGACTGTGTGAGAGTGAAAACACCGGTGTTATTGAGACCATTAAAAACAAGATCAAGAGGAATGTGAGTAACCTCTTCAATACTTAACTGAATTGAATGTATACAGTATGATATGTATAGAAGAAATGTAATTCTTGAAAATGAGCATTTTATGTTGGACCATAATGTCCAGGTTTGCGGTTTGTTAGCTTGCCTGTTACATCAGTCTAGTGTGAGGTGTCTGTGTGGGCAGATGGACTCTCAGAGGTCGGGGGTTGCTGTAGTGAACCGACTCCAGAGGCAGATCATCATTGCAGACTGCCAGGTTTACCTTGCAGTGTTGTCTTTCATCAAACAAGAGCTGTCATGTAAGGGAACCTTTAGTCCTTGTTTGTTAGCTCTGAACGCTACACATTTATCAATGTGAAATGAAAATAAAGAACTTTGCAGTTTTGTAATATTACCAAATGCATATTTTACTACTAGTTTAACTACTAGTCCTCTGCAAAGCATAGCATGTTTCACTGACCTCAGTTTCAATCTGCTGACAGCATACATCAAAGGAGGCTGGATCCTCCGTAAAGCCTGGAAGATGTACAATAAATGTTACAGCGACATCACACACCTGCAGGAGAGCAGCAGAAGAAGAGCCTCTGAACAGCAAGCAACGCCGCCTCCATCTCTGTCCTCTGACACGTCCGACCACAGCCTCACGTCTTCACCCGGGCCGAGCCCATCCCTGGGACTGGGCGGCATCAGCCCAGAGGCTCTGGATCGGCTAAAAGGTTCGGTCAGCTTTGGTTACGGCCTCTTCCACCTCTGTATCTCCATGGTGCCGCCGCACCTCCTGAAGATCGTCAACCTGCTGGGCTTCCCTGGCGACCGCCTTCAAGGCCTGTCAGCGCTCACGTACGCCAGTGAAAGTAAGGACATGAAGGCCCCCTTAGCTACGTGAGTATGTGAGTGACTACGTTTGTGTATCTGTATTCTGGCTGTAACTTAAAAGTGATCTAAGTCATTCAGCATAATTACTAGAATAAAGAAAAAAAGATGTCCTCTTTTTTGAGAAGTACTGTCTTATGATGGTGGCTACCACGAATCGTGCCATAAGTAAAAATGACTGCATTGACCAAACATTTAACAAATACAAAATCAACAAAACACAGAAACATGAAAAAACTTCCTGTAAGCAGCTTTAATAACAGACTGATGCCAGGTCCCGCAGCCCAGACATTCCTTCATTAATAAATCATTCTTAATTATTTCTTATTCCTACAATATGTTGGCAACTATGTTTGTACTTAACCCCTTTTTAAAAATTAAGAGTGGAAATTTGGTCACGTCTACCAAGTTAACTAAATGTTGATTAATCATGGTCAATAATGGTAACACTACACTGTGCTGTTTTAGCTTTTTTTTGTGTCTGTATTTGTTAAATATGGTTAATCTCACTTTATAAACCTGTTAAGTTAAAAATCTAAAATGTAAGAAAAAAAGCATACAAACTGTTCTAATTTCAAACCAGATGTTGTCATCTTTACACTCCCACTCATTACAGCCTCTGTGCTTCCCTCCCAGCCTGGCCCTCCTGTGGTACCACACAGTAGTGCAGCCCTTCTTTGCTCTGGATGGCACAGACACACAGGCAGGCCTGATGGAAGCCAAATCCATTCTTCAACAAAGGGAGGCCATCTATCCAAACTCCTCCCTCTTCACTTTTTTCAAAGGCAGAGTCCAACGCCTCGAGGTGAATACATGTTCAGAATAAACCTTACTATCGACTGCTATGTGGCCTATTCTCCTGACTTGGGGAAAGCTCAATATTGTCTGAGCCTGTAACTCACACCACAAAGTTCCCCTTTCTAGTGCCAGATCAGTACAGCCTTGATGTCCTTCCGTGATGCCTTAGATCTGGCCTCTGACCAGAGGGAGATTCAGCACGTGTGTTTATATGAAATAGGTACTATTTTCCCTCTCAGAATTCAAACCACCTTGCTCGGCGCTAGTCTACATCATCATTTCTGATTTGTTGAACATTATAGGTTGGTGCAGTATGATCGAACTGAACTACAAAGAAGCCTACAGGGCCTTTGAGCGACTGAAGACCGAGTCTCGCTGGTCCCAGTGCTACTATGCCTATTTAACTGGAGGTGGTAACAGTACAAACAAATAAGGCTTTAAGGGCATTTCTTGTGAGTTTGGTATTGGCTTCTAATCCATATTACATTTTGTTGTCTAGTGTGCCAAGGAGCCACAGGCGATCTGGACGGAGCTGTCACGGTTTTCAAGGATGTTGAAAGACTTTTCAAACGCAAGAATAATCAGATAGAGTTGTTCTCCATGAAGAGGGTGAGTATGCACTCGGCTGATTTTTCTATTGCAAATCCTTGGTGCAAAAATACAGTTAAAATAAGTGTGTATGCACACATTTGATCAGGCTGAGAAGCTTAAGACCACCAGTCTATCCAAAGAACTCTGCATCCTGTCTGTGATTGAGATTCT
Organism: Sander lucioperca; assembly: GCF_008315115.2. NCBI lineage: Eukaryota > Metazoa > Chordata > Actinopteri > Perciformes > Percidae > Sander > Sander lucioperca. The sequence goes on along the minus strand of NC_050181.1, from coordinate 11,495,838 downwards.
TTATCTGTGGAAAGCTCTGCCCAACTGCTCCACCGCCAAGCTTCAGACAATGACACAAGGTAATCAGTTATAAAATGTTTAAATCATCAAACTAGTTTTTGTGTGTTGTTTTGCAGCCTCGTTTGTTGTTGCGTCATTGGGCGTAGCGTAATTGTATTTTTCTTGTTGTAGTCCTGCACGGGATTGACGATGCCTCGTGTGCAGGCCTGAAAAACCTGCTTCTTGGTGCCATAAATGGATGTCTTCATAATAACAAAGATGCCATTCAGGTACTCTTATGTCTGAATATGCAATGTATAAGATGTGGTGATAATAGCTATAACTTATCTAGTGTGCATAACGTGCATAACTGATTCCCCCCAGTTTTTCCATCTGGCTGCAAGGGATGAGGTTGGTCATCTGAGCAATTCCTATGTGCAGCCCTATTCCTGCTATGAACTGGGCTGTGTGCTGCTGAACACCCCAGAGGTAGGGGTGTGTGTGTATGAGAGAAAGAGATAGAAAGAGAGACTGTTTCCCTTATCTAAGTTGATGGAAAAATTACACATTTTGTCTTTTTTCCAGTCTGCAGGGAAGGGCAGAATGCTGATGCTTCAGGCTAAGGTACAGTTGGTTTCTTTATTGCATGACTTTTTTTTGCTTTCTTTTTAAAGGTTTGTACTGGTTTTTATTTGCTTGATTGTTCATAAACTTTAAGTAGGTGGTAGCAAGTTCTGACTAATTCTCCAGGCTTAATTATTAGTTTACCCCTGACGAAGTCTAGCTAAGATCTCTGAGATCAAAACATTGCCTTTTTTATTTTTGTAGCGCAATTAGTAGTGTTTGGGTTTTGTCTTATTTCTGCCCTCAGTCAAAGTTTTGGATCAAGGCCCTGTAAACGTTTTTAGGATGTGGGCACTCTGACAGATCAATACACTCGCTGCCTGATCAGATAATAGCATATATAATTAAGGAGCAGCAAGCCTTGGTTCCCCTTGAAGTCTGTAAACTTAGTACAGTGGGTTGCTGGAGTCAGAGGGTTGATGGTGTCAGTCACTCCAGCTGGAAAAATAGCAGCCAACAAGCTCCATAGGCCATGGATGTAGACTGGGTTTGTGTGGTCTGCCTGCTCAGCCACCAGATCATGAGGCACTGACCAAGAAAAGAAGAGAATGTGCAAACACATCCGCCTTCACAAGGGGCGACGCTCATTTCCTTGGACACAAAGAGTGGCTGGCTGAAGCTATGCCAGGTCCGTGTCACTATGTCTGTGTGGAACAGCCTGTTAATTGGACTTCCCCGTTATGCTGCCCCATGTGTAGGAAACCAGGGATATTTTGCGCCCTCTGGGAGAGGGAGAACTTACTGCGACTGCATTAAATCATGACACAGCAAAGCAGGCCACATCCCATCCATGCTTATCTGACTAAGTAGTGTGCCCCAGAACATCAGGTGTCTGAACATCTTTTGTAAGAATGAACAATTGTGACAAAACAGATGTGGTGAAGACAGTTCCAAAAGGCTACATAAGTTTGTGTCTACACAATGCAGTAAATGGTGTCTGCATTGCCTGTGGTGCGCTGGGTGCAGCCTCTCCCACCTGAATAGCATTGGCGATGTTTGGTGCAACAGCATTGACTTTGTTAGTGGACAGGTAGTCTCACTTTGCCAGACCTTCCTCCACAGCTACTGCAAAATAGCCTCGGAAAGGAACTTGTTTTGGTGGAACGTGTGTACGTTTTAGTCGTGCAACAGAAAACTCAGATTGGACATATAGTCTAGCTAGCTGTCTGGATTTACTGAAAGCGTAAGATAACAGGCATCTGGCGGAATTTCCGGCGGCAACAGCAATCCCGGAAGTGGAACGTCGTGGGTATAGACTAGTGAATGGGCAGCTGACATTGACGGAGTAAAGATCTCACTCTCTCTGCTCAACATGACATCATGACTTTGCGTAAACATAAACGGCCACTTTCTTAAGCCAAGTGGCATGTTATCTGTACGCATTTTGAGCTTTCCGCGTGTATGTCTACGCTGTATACAGTGGACGTAAACATACACGCCACTTGGCGTGTTATCGTGAGAAGAAAGCTACGGTTGGGTTTAGGAAACGTGACACGCAGATTGAGTTTAGGAAAAAAAAGAACGGGGTTGGCTTTAGTAAAAGAAGAAAACGATGGTTGAGTTTAGGAAACGTGACCACAATGGAAATAAGTCCTGGAGTTTGTGTTTTTATCCTCGATTGTATTTAATGTCTTTTCATGTGTAAGGCATTCTTGATACAATTAAATAAATCAAATCAAATATGACACGCATACACGATCCCCAGTCTCCTGGGTGAAAGTCCTGTGTTTTACCCATCCACCACCCCAACCAACTTCCCTACGCGGATTTTCGCCCCTTCATACTACTTGCTACGGCGTCAATTCACACGCAATCACAAGGTAATGTAAGTCACTGGAGGCCAAAAAGGGTTGATAAACATGCTAAAAAGCGAGTTTGCGTCTTGATAACACGCCAATAATGGCATACAAATTGGCGTGTCATACATACGCCATTTCATGAGATCAGTCTGCTCTGCTGTTGCTGTAACAGCCAACTCTGCGTGCCTGAGCAGATGCAGCAATGTCTGACAGGACGAGCCGAGCAGTGGGCTCTCTGCTTATTTAATTGATATGCTGCCACATGATTGGGCAGCGAGTGCATTGATCAGTCCGAGTGTGCGGACCGCAAAGCTTGTTAGAGGGCAGAGCACGAACAAAATACATTTATTTTATTCACTATTTTGTCTTTTTTTTCATGGACAATGCAGGAGGACTATGCTGGCTATGACTTTGAGAACAGGCTCCATGTTCGTATTCATTCAGCTCTCGCCTCCACGATGGCTGCTGCAGCCCAGCCTTGACATTTGATCTGCACCTCAAAGAACTGGAAGAAATGTCTTTAAGCCACAATACCATTCGAGTCACCAATGTTATTTATGTTTATTTTCATATTCTGAGCCAATGCATCATTTTAAAATGTGTGCAATATATACAGTACAGTAGGTGTTTTATGGGAGAACAGTTACAAGGTGTTTTACAGTTACTTAATGGTACTGTACTTTACAATAAATTGGAATTGTATTGTTTAAAGGCTAATTTTAAAACTAGATGGCAGTCAAATCAGATAAAAATAAATTAATTTTTAAAAGCATCAGGGATGATCTTTCCTCTGGTTTGGAGGGAAGTCAGGTCAACTACAGTAATGGCACATGCAGTATTGACTGACCTTTGTCAGTCAGTCGGTTAAAATGAATGACTCAGCCAACTCTGTCTCGGTTGCTGACTTTGACATTTGTGATGTGAAGGATTTGCTAATCCATAGGAATGAGTACTAAACTGATTCTTTTTTAAACGTAGCCCCTTTGTTTAAGCAGAATTGTTTTTATCAGTGTAAATATGTCTTGCACACAGGTTTTAATAGATGTGCCAACATGATGTTGTGAGCCTTGATGCACAGTGCTACTCTTGGCTGTGAACTGGTTCTAATTTATATTGTTTGTTTTAAGATAATAAAATGAATATTGTAAAATGGAATATTGTTTTTTTAAAGATTATTTTTTTGGGGCTTTTCCCTTTATTGTACAGTGACAGTGAGTAGACAGGAAAGGGGGAGAGAGATGGGGGACGACACGCAGCAAAGGGCAGCAGGTCGGACTCGAACCTGCGCAGCTGCAGGACTCAGCCAACATGGGGCGAACGCTCTGAGTTAGAGGCCGCCCCAAAGTGTAATATTGTTGTATCCTCTGCACTCGATTAGGTGTACATGATTAACATTATACAACAAATTATCTTAACTCTTAATTATTCCAACAATTTAAAACTACACAGTAGGTATCACACATGAGCAGCAGGGGGATATCTATTGCATTAATAATTGTAATGTTATTAGTCTACCCTCAATGAGATGAACTAAAACAATGTTTTTCTTAATATGGGTACGATTTACTGCCAGGAATTTTCAACCTGGATTTTTCTGATCGCAACAGTCTGCATAATTTGGTGGTAAATCACTAAAATAGGTAGGCCAAGACCAATTTTATGATGGTTGCTAAGTAGGACATGGCCCAGGGTACACCAGGGTTGTGGGGTTGACGGCCTCATCTTGTAACCCTTTAATCCAACAGACACCCATCTAATGCAGACATGTTTTCTTAAAATTACAGCAAATCGCACAAAACCAAGAAAGTTCAATCAACATTAAGCTTTTATTTAACAACAATAGAAATTTAGTTTGATACCCAAATGAGAAACGGAAAAAACTAAAACATACAGCAGCTATGCACATGAGAAAAGGAATATTCAGTGCTCGATTGTGAAGGAGGTAAGGGATTGCATAGTTATAGTAATGCACATGCATTTATTGTAATAGTTGGAATTTTAAATAGATCAGGAATATAGCTAATTATACTTTAATATCTCTTAAGTGCAGAGCCAGTGTCCCTGCTTCAGTATAGTTAGAAAAAAGTGCTACTGTGTCCACAGTCAGGTAGACTTATGTGCAACGCTGTTAGTCTCTATACACCAACTATACAGTACATGGTTTAGGGCTAATGATATATTTTTAACATTTATTTTGTTGTAAAAGATATATTATTATGGTACTGGCCACAATTCTTGTCGGATGTGGTAACATTTTACTTAACTTACTTACCTACTATTAACTTACTATATTAAATTGGAGTGCTGTCCTAGTAACGTTATCTGTAACATTTTACTTGCCATCATCTTTGCAGAGAAAGGGATGCAGGGAAACAGCCAGACACAGAATTACAATCCATTGACGCAGACTCTGCAAACAAGCAGATTTTGAACAGTTAAACACTAATTATATGCACCATCAATTGTACTGCTAAGTGAAAACAAAAGGAAATGTTCCCAAATGGTCTATTTGAATACTTTTCATTGCATTATAGTATGCAGTGAAAAGTAGAATCAGTGTCAGAGTTAAATAGACGTCTTATCGATGTGCTCAGGATGCATCGTACACTCCATTGTAGCTGTAGGTAGAGGTGTTGCCTCGTGTATCTCTGCACTGAAGCTGATGAGTAAAATGTTTCCACGGCCAGCAGAAATTATGGACAAACTACCAACAACAAAACCAAGGTTGCTGTTTACACTCTCCACCTATCTAACATATACTCTGTGTGTGTGTGTGTATATATATATTTCTAAAAGACATTCTAGTATTTTCAAAACATGCCTATACCATACTTAAGTGGTCAACAACCACAATAAATAAGAAAAAGAGTTTTTGTGCTTCATTGTTCACACACATCTATTAAATAATTTATGCCTTTGGTGTTTATTCAGTGTTTTACTGCCTTTTGACTGCTTTAAAGACATTTTTAAGCTTATCTTCTCAACCCAACCCTACCTGCTGTTCTGTACCAACTCCATGACCTTTTTGCATGTGCTAGGGAGCCCTTGCACAAACCCCAGTACAGCAGATAATATCCAAACGGTGGTTAAAGTAGATATCCATGAGTACGGTATTTGTGTGTATTTCTACTTCTTAGTAGATTTCAGGCAGGTGAGTGTAGTTTCTGTCCCAGTAGCCTTTCGAGTAGAGCCAGTCCTGAGCTTTGTTGTGAGGGTTGGGTCCTTGCTGAAACCACCTGCAGAATTTTAACAATGAGAAGATATATTTAATATTATGGGGTACAGCACTTGGGGATAACAGAGAGATCAGAAAAGAATCACAGACAAACTGAAATGCACACAAAAAGCATAACACTACATCATGGCAAAAATGTTGCTAGTCTTCCTTGTTCAAACTAAATAGCCAGTGTCAAACACCTGTGTCTTCATGAGTGCCAGTATCTCTACAAATGAGTTCACTAACACACAGTTGTAATTGTGCATTTTGTCCTGAGGAGGGTAGTGTGGTGTAGTGTTGAAAATTATTTACTTCTCCAATGTGGCACTAAGCACAAAACCGCACAATAAAAACAGCAGTATTTTGCTTATACTATATAAAAGCTGCAGATCAGACAACACAGCTTGAACCACCAGTTAGGTACAAAGTAATTTGACACCTGTAAGCTAATGAGCTTTCAGCTGGTCTGGTCAAGCCTCATGCAATATCCGTGAATGGATGTACAACTGCACACGTGTGTTTTACAAGACTGTATGGTTACAAGACGCATTCCTTAAATTGGTCTTTTTGTATATGAAGCTTGGCTTTAAGATAAGTACATTTGCACACCCTTTAGATTAATTATGATTGAGCTTTCTCTGTCTTATATTATACACATGCAGCTGCTTTCCTACTCCCTCTCTTAGCCTTTGCTGCTTGACTAAATCTGGTCTGTGTTGACTGAGTTTATCTTCCAGCCTTGCTAACAGCTGCAGTGAGGACTGTTTTACAGGTAAGAAAAGAATCACAGACAAACTGAAACGCACACAAAAAGCACAACCCTACATCATGGCAAAAATGTTGCTAGTCTTCCTTGTACAAACTAAATACCCAGTGTCAAACACCTGTGTCTTCACGAGTGCCAGTATCTCTACAAATGAGTTCACTAACAAACAGTTGTAATTGTGCATTTTGTCCTGAGGAGGGTAGTGTGGTGTAGTGCTGCACTTCACACTAGAAATAACAACAGCAAGAAGGCAAAGCTTTGAACCTAACCTTGGGCCAAGTGCGGCGTTCCTTCTCAGTTATAATAAAGGGGAAAGTTGATAACAAAAGACAATAAGGAGGCAATTAGTAAAAGCAAATTAGCAATGGAACGATGACAGTACATCATATTGCTCACTAACTCACCTCGTTTTCCATTCATCTGTTGATTTGGTGCGATTTTTCCGGGCCATTCTTTGTTTTTCCTCCAGTCTCTTCTTCTCTGCACTTGCCAAATCTATAAAAGGCATGGATATAGAAACTTGAATACCTTATAATAACTTGAAGATGGTGTGGCATAAACGGACTCAAATCAAGGTCATAGACCGTACCTATATCTCCATTCTCCATGGCGCGGATGTCAGGTCTGAGGCGACTGTCTGTTGGGGGAATAACTCCCTCCATGCTCTTCTCCTGCTCATTTAGGTGCATGGCGAATGTAGAGAATGCATAGAACTGACAGAGAGAGAATTCAATTACCACAAACTGTCATAAAGGACAAAATAACAATACCTCATCTTAAGCTATTGTGCCTGATTTTTCTATTTCAAGATTGTACAAATTGTTCCCCTTCCACCACTTCCGTCTTCTCGTACCTTGGCTGAGTTGTCTGGTCGTGGCGTTATCTTCCAGATGAGCTCACTGCCGGGGATGACCTGGGCTGTCTCAGCGTCAGGTGGAGGCATCTCTTCTGGCTCCTCATCCACACTGCTCTGGGGCCACAGAGACACACGCACATAAGTTTAACTTGAACCAAATGGAGGCAGAACACAGGTGACTTTAAAAGCAGTAAAATGTAATACCTGTTTATTGCCCTTCTTTTCATCCAAATTCTTTTTGTCAGTCTTTTTGTGGGCCTCAAAGGTAGCGGGGTCTACTGTGTAGAGGCATTCAGTCCATTTTCCATAAATCGCACAGAGCTTCTTTTTGCTGCAAACATACAATAAACAAAAATAAAACACAGCTTAAGATGCCTTTTGATATTTGATACATCATCCCTGAGCGTTACCGTTCTGACAAAACTGATGAGTAAAACTGTTCAATTGTTGTGTTCAAATGTTTCTCAATACATATGACAAATTACTTTCAGGCAATATTAAACATCAGATGAATAATGAAATCATTGGTAATTAAATGAAGATGATACCTTTTATCAAGGATGTATCCCTCCACTATATGGAGCTCTTTTCCAAAGAGGCCGCAGGGCTTGAACATCATGCTGCATCTCTCTCCGGTCCTGCCACAGAATGACAGGCTGTTTACCAATTCCCTTTCACTATTCTCCTTCTGCGAACTGAGGCTTTCAAACATTAATTATCCTGCTCTTCTATTCTAATGGCAACTGTCCCAGTTCTGCTTCCATGATCAATACGCTGAATCTTAAAAGTAGATCAACACCCCACTGCAGAGCGCAGAAACAAAGAGTCTCCGCGCATGTAAATGAACCGGACGAGAAGGCATTTGCAGACAAACAAGGCACACAGAGCAGCACAAAGAGATGGGAATTTCTATTACTTGTGATTGATCACTTCCACGCTGCCATACTGCTCAATCCAAAGCTGACCAACAATGATGTTGTGGACACAACAGGTGGGGTTTGTCCAGGTGTATGCTTCGTTATATCTGCAGAGACATGGAAGCAAAAAGGTAAAGACAAAAGTAACATGAGAAGACTTAAAGAATCAAAGTGCACTCACTTGGGCAGCTCCAGTGTGATGAGTCCCTTGGGCTCAGCTTCTATGCTCTTTCCCCAAAACTTGAGTTTGGGGTAGATGGAACCATGGAAGACAAAATCCTCATTGAGGCCCTCAGCATGAAAGGCACTGACTGGAGGGTGATGGCTTACTTGCTCTGACACCCACCTAAAGCCCAAATCGTCTCTGATGGAGAACAGGGACATGTTTGGTATTGCATTATGGTATACATCTTTACTATATGAAATATGTGTCGTGTACAGGTGTGCTCATCAAACATATTGTGTATTTTGCATACAAGGTACTGAGGAGTCCATTGTCTTACCTGATGAGCTCATACGTCTCCCCCAGTAGTGGGTTGAAGGGTTTCCCAGTCCTCTCCCACTGCGATGCTACAGCTGACACAGCAAATGCTGCAACACACTACAGAGCATTGAAGTATTATAACCAAATTACAGGTAACTAATTCAATATTTGATAATGATAAGAAAATATAATACAATTATTGAGTCTTGCATACTTTATGAAAGGCTAGAAAGTCACTACTATTTGAATTTTAAATTAGATAATGTGACCTTGTATCAGAAGCAACAAATGACAAATCACTGTTAGACTTATCTTTGTTTTTATTTGAGAAAGTAAACTTTGCATTGTGATACCTTCATCCTCTCGACAGAGTCGGTTGTGGCGTTGGCCTGGTGGATGAGGTAGGTGTGCTCCATGTATTCTGTTAACCGCTGGAGGAAACTCAGAGGCTCATTAAATATTACAGGCATGGCAATCTTTGACAACTCCTGAAAATGAAATTGGGAGGAGATAAAAGAAACTGAGAAAACAGAGTATTGCATGGGCAGAGGATTGTGTGCATAATTGACATATTTAATTCAACAACCACATGACTGCACCCCATGCATGTCTATGTATCTGTCTGCCCTCTGAATTGCGTATGCATGAATCATTAGCCACATTTAATTGGGGAATAAAACATTAATAGACAATATTAAATGTAATTAAATCCAGGCAGAGGCTGGGTAAGGACTGAGCTCCCTTAGGACTCCAAGACACTGATACTAATGACTATATTTCTAAAGACGTAATTTAAAAGTACAAAAACTAATTTATCTTAATTAACTAACTTTTATTTAGGTAATTTTTACTTTCTTTATTCACCAAGCCTACTTAAAAACAATAATATCTCAAGCCAGAATTCATTTCCTCCAAACAGTAAACTGAAGCACAACAAATAAAAGGTAAATCCGTCTGAGGAGACTAGTTGGTTCTCACCATGCCAATGCATTTTTTTAGGATACTCCAGATGCTGACGTCATTCCTGGAGAACATGGGAGCCGGTAGAGATGTTCTGTAAGACAGTGGTATAAAGAGTGGGAGAAGCACTGTCAACTATACAAGACAATTACATTAATAAAGAGGATTATACTTTATTAAATCAGAAATCATTAGATTGTTTATTTTGTGTCATTTTGTGTCAATTCATAGCAGGCAAACACTGACACCTGAGGGCATGTCAACTGGTCTCCTCCACACTCAAAATTATTTACTTCTCCAATGTGGCACTAAGCACAAAACCACACATTAAAAACATCAGTATTTTACTTATACTATATAAAAGCTGCAGATCAGACAACACAGCTTGAACCACCAGTTAGGTACAAAGTAATTTGACACCTGTAAGCTAATGAGCTTTCAGCTGGTCTGGTCAAGCCTCATGCAATATCCATGAATGGATGTACAACTTCATACGTGTGTTTTACAAGACTGTATGGTTACAACACATATTACTTAAATTGGTCTTTTTGTATATGAAGCTTGGCTAAAAAACACCTTTCACTTTAAGATAAGTACATTTGCACACCCTTTAGATTAATTATGATTGAGCTTTCTCTGTCTTATATTATACACATGCAGCTGCTTTCCTACTCGCTCTCTTAGCCTTTGCTGCTTGACTAAATCTGGTCTGTGTTGACTGAGTTTATCTTCCAGCCTTGCTAACATCTGCAGTGAGGACTGTTTTACAGGTATGTTTGCTGGAGGCAGATGGTGTCCTTGTTTAAATTGAGTGCTGAAGCAACTACACAAATAAAAGCCATTACTTCAGCTAAATAAACAGAGGTAGAAGGGTGGGGGTTTGCGCCATCTTTTTACATAGAGGACTTCTTTCATTGGACTTTCAAAAAAACTGAAACATGATAATGGGGTTTTCCTAAAGTAAATGGTATCTACAACAGGCTTTTACATGTCTGAAGATTCACGGGACCTATAGGTTTTACTTTTTTTAATTTTGGTGCTCCAATTTGTTCAGCCATTTAGCTTAGAATATGGTTCTTCACGTCAACATCCCTAATCAATACTTTAAGCATGCACGTCTTGCAGCCAACACTGTCTACTGTATGGTTGAGCTTTTCAGTCTTCAAATTATTATTACATTTTGACTTTATATTACGGTGGTCCTTATAGAAATGTAGAGTAAGACACATGTTAAACAACTAGACCCATCTACAGGAAACCAGGGACAGACATATCTTTGAATGACAAGAGTATTTCCAAATAAACAGATACCTCATAAATCTTTAATGCACAACACACACTGCCTAACACATGCATGCACACACAGACACACACAAGCCTACACATATGCACACAGAGCTAGCCAGCCAGCCAGTTCCCTTTCCTCCAACTCCTACTCTGAGCCAGCACATGCTGAATTATTCATGGATCACTTGTTGGATTAAGAAAGAGAGGCCAAGCCAGAATCAGCATCCACGGAAATGAAAAAGATTGTAAAATCTACACGAAAAAAAAAAACTTAACCAAGCACTAGGTTGATTATTCACCTAGAGAGTTGGATCAGTTAGGAAAAACAAAAAAACAGGCTATTATCTGTGGATTGGGTGCTCAAACAAAAACACCCGTCTATGAAAACAGACCAGAGTGGAAAGGTGGTATGCCATTACACCAGCTCTGCCTTTTACTGGCCTCTCCTCTTGCTGGCTGAAGTCTGCAACCTGTCATCAGGCATGCATATCAAAAAGTCACATGTACAATATTTATTTTAGTTGCTCAGCAATATAAAGTTATATACTACTTAATCCTGCTACCAGCTGTGATAAACCACTTTAACAAAGCCTTGCACATAATAAACAGTGAATAGGTTGTCTGAAGAGCACTCACTATGGCTGGTATTACCATACCACGATATTTCCACTCGTACCTTTGCATCATTTAAGCCAGTAAACAAGCATGACATCATAACTGGAGCATGTCCCACCTGTGCTTCTCGACTCCATTGTACTGGGCGGGTTGGTTGCCATGGTTACCCTCCCCTGACATTCCGGTAGGTCCCCTGAGGGCGCTAGGATGGCGGAGGATGCTGAGAAGGGGGTTGTCTTGGCCCTCGTCCTCTTCACAAGATTGACTGGCCACAGACAGGAAGCCGCTCACCGAGAGCTCCGACTCTGTGGGATGATGACAGGGGGCAGATGCCAGGTCATGCCAAACACTCACACACTAACGTACATACAGGTTTGAGTGGCCGGCTCAAAAAGCTGCAGCCTGAACAGCACACTGTCTGCGAATAAGCACTTGTGCTCGAGTTCCTCTCTAACTTCCCCCTCCCTGCTGCTACCTAATCCCCACCTGAGGATTGTGTTCCAATGAGAGGCCACACAGAGGCTTCATTTCCTCAAACACTGTTTGCTCTGTGTTTTCTGGATGCTACTCCTCCCCTGTCAGTGACATTTCAGGTACTGTCACATACACAATGGGAGGGGAGAATAGTGTATGTACACTATGATGGAGGACTGTATATGCTAGTCTGAGTTATTAGTGCTTATTGTAAGAACATGTGCTTGCATACTGAACAATGTATTGACAGAAATTTCAGTTTCAGACACAACAGCTGCACGTCTGTATGCACAGTGTTTAAGGTTTTACATACTCACCTCAGCATGTGAACATCTTCATGTACTGTATATGCTGAGCACAGTTTAGAGTCTACAGGCAGTTTGTCTCTGGCTAGTATATAACTCAGGGCTATCTATGAATAATGCAATGATTCCTGAGAAAGATTGGTCTGTAGTGCACAACATGTTGTAAAAGGAAGTCTAGTGTAAATAATCACCATGTTGAGGCTTGGGTATACAAAGAAGCAAACTTCGTCCATTTTTTCCACAGACATGTTGCTGATGCAAAAACTGTACATGGTAAACATACAGTGGGTGCCTAATCACTATCTCATTACACTTGAGTATAAGAGAAGAGGATATTGGCAGCGTTATCTGGGCAATCTCAGAGACAGATAAAGTGCCAGAGGAATATCATTTGCCGTGTTTCCATCAAACACTTTCAGTATAGTACTTTTTGAACCATAGGTAACCTGTACCCACATGTACCTAAACACTAGATCTGTTTTGCATTTCCACCGCAGACGCTACTACTAAATGAAGGCGGGTTGTTACCGGATGGTAAGAGCCGTGGACAGCCATGCGCTGAGAAACAAACTGAAAAACCTTTTTATTCTAGCTCCACCTTTTAGTATCGGATCAGTGTGCTAAGTACTCCAACATAGGGGTAACGACAAAACAGGACTGAAAGGAACGGTTCTATTGGTACCATTCTCAACTTTTGACAGTGGACACGCAAAAATAACCGTTCTAATGTGTAACGTTCTGAACTGCTTGGTGGAAACAAGGCTTTTGGGTTTAACCACCCACCCATTTTTTTATGTTTAAAATTGTGCATTGTTTACTATCTATGTTTGCAAGCTTCCACTCTTCTTCTTCCCTGCCTAGGTTCTTTGCGCTTTACTGCCAAACTGTGGATATCACTACTAGAGGTCCAAAACTCCATACGATACCTTTCTTACAGAAGCTCTGCAATGGAAGAAATGAGCACAGCTCAACGAACAATGCATTTAACTCAATGTTAGTTTAAAGTGCATCATTAGTAAAAGTAGAAAATTACCAGGAAAGAAAATTCAGATAATGCTTGAGAATTAATTTGTGTAATCTATGACCTGGCCAAGACGCTGTATGAAGAACAAGATATACTGTGCTGATATACTGATCTTGAGTAACCCCCGTAAGATATTAACTTCTTGATTACTTCACTAACTGTCCATCTAGAGGCTGCTGACCTGATACAGCATCATAGAAGTCATCTTCAGTGAGGGTACTGAGAGTAGACGGCCTCCTGCTCTTACACAGGGACTGCTTGAGTTCGTGGTGCTCAGTTGCCAATGTGTGCAGAGCCTCTGTCAGAGCTTTGTTCTTCTCCACCTCCTGCTCTAACTTCAGGCTCCACACCTGCAAACACAGGACCACCAAACAAATAAAACACACACACACACACACACACAAGACATGGTAAAGTAAATGAGAGGAATATGCACATACATATTTTGATCCAAAATGTGTACAGTATAGACAGTATGGAAAATCTGGCAAATGTGTGATTGACTGGTTTGATTGATTTGAAGGTATTGATCTGCTTCTGTAGTGGCCACGGTGTGTGTGTCTTTGTGGTTCTGACGGCAGGTCATTGTTCTAACCCTGCCCACATATCTGGTTTCCTCCAGTCTGAACCAAATACCCCAGTCTCTGAGAGCTCTGTAGCCCAGGATTGAGTGTCTATTAAGGGCAACCTGAGCCAGGCCACTGGGGGACAGACCAGATCAGTATTTCCTATTGTCTAACACTGCTGTTGTCCGTTCTTTACTAGCTGAACAGAAGACAGGACACTTAACAAAAATGCTACCAAAAGTTATATAGAAGATAATGGCTATAACAAATGCATTGAGTTCATAAATGTCCTTTTTAAAGTTTTCATTTTTTAAGTATTATAAGCAGACAAAAAAAGCATTCACAAAACAAGGAAAGTGCACTGAAAATACCGGTAATAATGATGCTCATAAAAATCGAGCAAAGCCTCCACAGTTTAAAAACACTCCCACACTCACCTTGAGGAAGGCAGCGGAGAGAAACGGGAGCAAATCACATTGTAAATCTGAGACTGCAAAGTCTTCCATTGAAGAAGAAAAGTTCCTCCTCATCTCTTATACTGCCAGTAGTATTAGTAGTTGTGTGTACACAGCCAAGCACAAAGAAGCACCTGTCAAAGCATCTGCTGATGTGCTCAAGGTGGGTTATAATTCATGCCTGCAACAAAGTGTCTGTGGCTCACCAACTTTCCTTTCAGATGTGTGGCTATACGGTAACCACCATGGGGACAATGTTTCAGTGATCACAATGGAGATTCTACGTGATCCAACAAGGTCAAAAAGATCATTTCTATGAAATTCTACTCCGAGATATTCATGATCTGTGATTCCCATTAAAAGTACCAAATGTGAAAAACACCTGTGTCTACGCTTTTTTTAAAATAGTGCTCATTTTGACAAAACTTTTTAAAATCATAAGATATTTATAAATAAATATACCGTATATAGATTACAGCCCTGAGTGACTGTCAGCAGCTCCAACATTATTCCGGGAAGTTGGAACATCAACTGCTTCAGACTCTTGTGTGGTGGAGATCAGCCACACATGATGGATGAGGCAGTGAAAACACAGTGATATATTCACCAATTTGCTGAGTGTTTTTTTTTTCTTGATTGATTTCTCGATCCGGCTTTTGGTAATAAATTTGATCAAGTCCAAATAAATTACTGAAAATACATAATGTAAACTGGATTCTTTTGTGCACTAGACTTGACTCAGCGAAACGTTATTATACATACAGTACAGAAAGGTGAGAATGACTAATGTGCAACAATATGCAGAACCTCACTCTGCAATAGAGTGCAATAAAACACCTCTGGTCAGAACATTTCAAGCTACATTGGGTTTATCTGAACTGAAGCTTTCATGACCTTGCTATATCACTCCATATCTTCAAATACACACACATCTGATGGAACCAAAAACCCACAATCACACTAAAGTTTTTTTATGAGCACTTTTCTATAGAGACCTGTATCTTGAGCACTTGAACATACACAAGGACTTCATGTCAAACTAACATATTTGCTGTAACTGTGACAGAAGCTCATAAGCAGCTTCTTTCACACCAACAGCTGCCTGGCACCTACAGTGGAATGGAGCATTATCCTACTGTTCTAAATTGTTTGTGCAAATCTAACACTTACCCAAAATATGATCTCTAACATGCTTCCAATGAACAGCAAAATCACACTAACACTGGCTAAAGAGACCCATTTCACATATCACGTGTGCCAAAAAGGATGTCATCGCATGCCCCCAATTAATTCAAGCCTCTTTTTAAATGTATGATGTAAAGTAAATGATCTCGCTGTTTAGGAGCCTGTGTTAACACTCCCTGTCCCAGGCACTTGGCTTAAGAGCCCATCCAGGAACAGAACACTTTGTTGTGTAACTATCCCAGCCAGTTTTTTTGCTCTCACAGCATCCTCTCTCCTGAGCACAAACAGCGCTATTTTAAGCCCTGCTGAGGCTTTTGTGTGCAGTAGCTGTTGCTGGAGCCTGGGAGGGAAGCTTCTCCTTGGCCAACACCCTAAAGGGTAGAGCTTTCACTTTGTTCTAGAAGTTTGCTTTCTCTGCTGAGGGGGGAGGAAATCTCAGAGGGAAATGTATTATAGCTCTATACAGTACCCTGTAATATCTGTAACTTGTATTTGTATATCAAACTGTACATGACTATATGATGACTGGGAGCTAAGCTACTGAACAAATATTTGATTTGAGCGTGATGCGATGTTGCAGCAGAGAGATGCAGTACCAATTACAAAGTATTTCTCAGTACATACAGACCCTTGGCTTAATTGGTTAGAATCCAAAAAGATAAGGTTGAATATATACTGCCTCCTCTTATCCAGATCTCGTATTACCTGAAAAAGGAAGAAGTCAGTGCAGGGACCAACACAAACATTAAAGGGGTGATAGAATGCAAAACCGATTTTACCTTGTCATAGTTGAATAACGACAGTTTGGAGGGTAAATAGGACATACATAGAAGCTCAAAATCCCATTGATACCCCTATCCTCTGCAAATCTCACATTTTGAAACTGCCGCTGAAAACGGCGAATCTCAACAAAGCTAGATGATGACGTCATCATCTCAACTCCTAGTCTTTGTCACGCCCCAACATTTGCATAGGCTACACCACTGACCTGAGGTCAGCTTAGTCTTCTGAATCTAGCTAGGTCATGCAGATCTCCAGAGGTCCGCTATTTAATTACTAAATTCACTTCTGAGACTTTTTTATACGAGAAATCAACTATGTAGAGGTCAAATATGGGCCGTTTTACGAAAATTGATTTCTAATTGCAAATTTTGTCCGACTGTGTATCAGGAGTTCAGCGGCCAGTGCTGCCTGTGTTGCTGCCTCGCCGCCCGGCCTCTCCTTCACAGACCCCGGCCTGCTGGGAGGTAGATGGCGCTCGGTCACGGTTGGCAGCCCACGGTACTCCACACCCGCGCAAAGTCACCGTTTTTTGGGTTAATGGACTACCAAACGCCGCTGCCCTGACAGAGCTCCAGGGCCTGCAGCTACCCTCTTCCTGCTAAATGGCCGGTGTGTGTGAGTGAGAGCGCAGTCAGCAAGCTAGTTACGCCACCAATCTCTTACCACAGGTTCCAGTTAATCTTATAATGTGTATAATTATAATGTGTTGAGTTATTTAAACAAACGATCGGGGAAATAAACGCCTCTTGTCCGCGAGTCTCATTGATAGAGCCTGTGGCTGGATGGAGCTCTAGCAATGAGAGCTAGCTAGCCTCCTCTTAGCCCTCTGAAACGAAACCCCTAATGTTCACAAAAATGCATTGGCATGACCAGATATTAAATAAATATCTTAAATAACACAAAACAACTAAATGGTGATAGGTAATACATCTGATTTCATATACTGCTTTAGTAAAAAAAAAATATTACCTGGCTGACGATGGGAGCAGCAGGACGCAAAAAACGAAAATTACTGTTGCACTAGTCTGGACATCTTGCCGTGCCAACCTTGCAATAAAGGTTTCCTAAATGCCATGTATATAAATGTGATGTCAGCTTACTAATTGATTGCGGGTTTTGTGTAGATTTGGACTTTTATACGTTTATTCCACTTTGTTTAAACGGCGAAGTGGAGAGGCCTCGTATGTGACGCTCGTATCGGCCTTGCTGGATACACCATATCATTTACCTTTTTGTGGAGCTACTGATCGCTGTGGATTACTTTTTTTTCGTGTCATTGGATTATGACAAAATGCGGATCTTTCTTCTCAACGTGTCTTAACGTTTTATGGTGTGACTGCGCTTGGTTTCTGCGTTTGGAGAGGCATCTCAACAGACTGTAGGTCCAACACTGATTGTTCACTGTTACATTTTAGTTGAATTTAAGCATCTGTCTATTGCGTTCCAAAACAGCCGTGCCGCGATTGGATTTCATAAGGGCGAATTGTTAAATTGTTACAATGTAACTTAAAAACTTTAAAAAATAAACATATGTGTTTTGGAATATAATGTTCAGCTTCGGCAGCTTTACCTATGTGCTAAAATATACAATGCAAATTGGACACCATAGTTTTATAAGCTTTATAAGACCTAGGGTAGCTGTTTTATAAGTGACGTGACGAAATTCAAACTGTAAATATACGAAAGTTATGCCGGCAGCTGGCAGCCAGCCAGCTCCGGAGCTCTGCCCCCCCAGCCCCGGTCGTCCAGTACCCAGGGAAACGGTGACTTTCACTGGGTATGGAGTTTGCCGCTTTCTCATCAGACTGTGTGGAGCTCCTAAAGTCCGACACGTCTTACCAAATTTGCAATTAGCCATCAATTTTCGTAAAACGGCCCATATTTGAGCTTTATATAGTTGATTTCTCGCATAAAAAAGTCTCAGAAGTGAATTTAATAACGAAATAGTATACAAACAACGTATAACTTTGCAGTGTCTGAAATATGAGACCTGCTGTCTAGTCTACAATGGATGTGTATGGGGTTCGCTCAAACCAATCAGCGCGCAGCACATCTAAATATTCATGAGCATACCATATTAGGAAGAAAAGCTCTTGTTACAAATAGGGCCATATTCACAGGGTAGTTAAGGACCCATAAAATAGCATTTGAGCAATATTCAGCCAAACCAATGTTACATACCCTATTAGGAGACCTTAAGGAACAGTGTGAAATACCCCATAAAATCATTCTGTCACCCCTTTAAGCAGTAAGTCTCTCCTGGCTGAGAGATGACAGTCAGTAGGTCAGACAGTTACCCATGTGGCGATGGTTGATTTAAAAGGTCAAACGGTACTTTGTACTCTCTCCAATCCCCAAGGGTTTGAAGGGCAATCTGATGTCTTACAGACTCTTGCCAAAAAAAAGTTATGAATGACTGCAGAGAAAACAATGCTGCCCTTCTCCTGCCTTCACAGAAATACAAACTGACAGATATGGTTATCTGCGTGTCACCACTAAGTGGTTTCATGCTGTAAGCCTCCATTTGTTTTCTTGACAGGTGTGGAAGCCTGCTGCATGAGAAACACATAGAAAAGGTCGGGCTTATAAATCTGCGTTGTGTGTGTTTGAGAGTTAGCAGCACAGACCGCTCCACTTTAAATGCTGTGTAGTCACCAACCATACGGTGCCTGGCATGCCCTGTATAAATGTGGCACTCTAACTAGCATACTTCATTTCTGCAGCTGCTGCTGAAATGGGTCAGACCACATATACTCTATTGAAGGGTAAAACTTCAATTGCTGTGAATCCTGCTTCTTTATTTTACACCTGTCTGGACATCAAAGCACTACTACAACAGCATGTGACTACTGTATGTTATGTATTACTACAGAGACATCTGTGCCAGGACAATGAGAATGTAGGATTAGACTTAATACTACCTAATACAGCCAATCTCAGCAGTGTAGAAAATATAATCCAGTTAGTACATGTAGTAGTACCAGTTTAGCATAAGACCACTGGATGTTAAGATGCTTGTTGAGATATTTTCTTCTCATCTGGTTGTCACAAATTCATTAAGTGTCCATTGTTATGACACTTGCACTGCTTCTTGGGTGAGGAGGCTACAATAAATGTTCTCTGCGTCCCTGTGATAACAGTGCCGGGTTATTCCTTGAGACAGGACAGCAGCTGTGGCCAATTCATACTAAGATGATGTGGTTTGGCAATGCACACATCACGGTGTAAACGTGCTGCATTTGGGCATTGTTGAGCAGTCTTATATCCAGCTGACTTCCAAAAACAAGTTTTACTATGACGGAGGAAAATTAATTAATTTATCTTCAACACACACTTGTACTTCCTCTTTGCCAATGGGTTTACAAGACATGAGTTGTAGTATAACACACACACACACACACACACACACACACACACACACACACACACACACACACACACACACACACACCTTTGCCAATGGGTTTACAAGACAAGAGTTGTAGTACACACCATACTACTGTACCACCAATCAGTAGACAGCATATCAAATAAGTCCTCAATGTAATTTAATCTATCCCTCTTTATACTCCTACTTTGACAGAATTAATTACATTATACATTAAAAAGATGCAATGAGCAGTGTACCACTCAGTACCACCTCAAACATGCTTAATTTAACACTCTGAATTCAGATCATTCAATCGAAGAAGAATGACTCTCTGCATATTGATGAATAGCTTTCGCAAATGCCAATGCTTCAGATCAACCATTAAATCAGCAACACACTAAAACATCAGATTCAATCCAATCTATGCCAAACTTCAAACACTTTACGCTACAGTAAGTCATCAGGGACCAGACCATTGCAAACACAGACAGACAGATACAAGAAGAACAACTGTTTGGTTTGTACCTGTGCAGATACTGGATGAGAGTGCCGTCACTGTCTCCTCTTTCTCCTTTGCTCGGATGCTCTGGCATGTGGAAGTGTGCCTGTGAGCGTAAATTTGTACTGTGTGAGGCAGAATGCATGCCTCTCCATCTGAGCCTGTGAATATGCACGCGCTTCACTTCTCTCGCTCAATGCACAGCCTTTCCCTTGAGTGGGAGTGTGTGGATCTAAGTCCAAGGGCGTCTGTGTGTGTGTGTGTGTGTGTGTGTGTATCTACTCTGATCTGCAAGCTGAATGCAGACCTAAGCATAAAAGCGGATCTTGCCTGTGTCCTTCCTACAGACATGCCAGTGATTACCGCACTGTTCCATTGATACCCCCACCCCCCCCCAACCCATGGGCACAGCACTTGGACAGGTGGACATGGGCTCCACACAAACTTCAAACCTGATTGGTATGAAGGAGCTAACGTAAAGGGGAGGGGTTTGAGGATTATGTAATCATTAATATAATTTATCCAGCCAATAGGAGCGCAGAACGTGGGTTAGGGCTATGGGAATCAATAAGATAAATATTCATACATGCTTAGTGGGCTGCAGCTAATCTAAAAAGAAGCTTCCAAACTATTAAACCAAGTGCAAGATTGCCGATTACTAGATGACATTTCATTTAAACGTCAAATTTCCGGTATCACAAGACCAACGCTGTTTCACCTGCATAGCAAACATAACAATACAGTATATTAGCTAAACCTTTGCAAAGCTTTTTATGGTTCTGGCTGCATTTAGTTATGTGTGAGGAGTGGTTTGATGGTAGACAATATAGCCCAAACCCTAAAGGCAACTGTATTGTATGTTGTTTGTTCGTTTGTCCAACCGTTTACATGCTGATACAGGCTTGATTAGGATGAAGACGTTTCCCTACCTCCTCTTGTTTTGACAGCAGTTCAAGGCACAGATGGAGAGCAGCACAGGTTTCACTGGAGAGCTCACTGGTCTCTTTGGCTTTCAGTAAAAGAGGGGCAGCCAATGCTTTCCAAAAATATAAAAAGAAAACATGTTCAGTTTAGATGTATGCAACCTACGGTTATTTTTTATATTCATTTGCAGACTATTTTTTATTATGATTCATCAACTCATAATTTAGTCTCCAAAATGTGTGAAAATAGTGAAAGAATGCCTACTTTCCCAAAACCCACGGCCAGGTCTTTAAATTGATGGTTTTGTCTGACCAACAATCCACACCCCAAAGATTTGTAATGTACATTCAAATAAACACATTTGAGATGTCTAAAACAGAGAATGTTGTAATGTTTTACATGCTAATTACCTTTGGCTCATTACCAAAGGTTAAAAAAAATTGGACAGTGGGTTCGCTACATTGATACGACACCAATTCCAGGACTCCTACCACAATTCTCCTCATTCTTCACCATCGATAGAAATATTGACACTTCACTCTCCAATTGCTGCTGGGAAGCGTTGGCAGCCTGCAGGAGCACAGTACAAGAAAGATACATTGGAATCCTCCTCCCTGAACATAACATCCTCCCTATTGTCGCCTAACAATATACCTTATTAAAAAGGTCTGAACTTAAACTTACCTGAAGGGCTTGTGACAGATTCCTCACCGTCACGCCGCCATCGCCATCTGCATCATTGATAATCTGTTCCTGGGTGCAGTGGCGAGTGCTATAGGATGAATGTGCCTCAAAAGCATCCAACCATCTCTAAGTGGACAAATATCGGAAACATTTACAATGTTGTCCACCCTTTCAGATACACTTAAGACAACTCAGCCAGATTGAGGAATGGGGGTGGGGGTGTGGGTATAGCAACAGCATAGAAGGTGAATCTCATCTTACTTTTCTTGTTGCCACTGAATCTGTCTTTGAGGGGACCTTAAAATAATGTAAAGTGTCATCAAAGCACCTGAGCATGAAGAAGCAATGATCCCATGGTTTGACCTACAATGACAAAATTACTTACAGTACAGTCACGCTTGCTGCACTAGATGTCAAACATCACCATGTCATACGTACAATGTAACTGACACACCCAAGGACTGAGCATCCTTGTGTAGTAATAAAGGTTAATAAAGGTTACCTACCGTGCAGTAGCTTTGTGTCAGAGACTTGCAGCCCTGTTTTCTGACACCAGCCAGCGCATCAGCCCTAGAAAAGAAAATAGATGAGAGCATAGAGACAAAGGCATTTTGACAAGGACAGGCACTGTATAAAATAAAACAACAATTTACCCTACAGTACACATGTAGTCACTGTTTAAGGTTCCAGTTTTCACTGAATGCTTGGTGAACTACTCCTAATGCCTCTATCTCCAACAGGAATTATTTGGAGAAAAAGAGATTTGCTTTTATTTCAGCCACTACAGCTGACAAGGCACCATGCAATTAAATCTGGCTTTTTACACACGCCAATCAAGGATGGAGTAGCAAGAGAGAAACTTCTACCATGGCAAACAGCATGCATACAGAAAACATATACTACACATGCACATACTATATTTTTCAAGAAAACTGCATACATACAGTATAAAGTTATCTCACTGTCTGGGATACCAGGAGAGAGTTCCATCCTCAACTATCACCCAGTGGGATCGCCATCCAAGAAAACGTGAACTCTGTTGGAGACACATGAAGTCAACAACAGATGAACTATCTAGCAAAGAATCGTGTATAAACATATCATGTATGTAGAGGGTTAAAACGTTTTTATTTTTTATTTTAAACATTTGTACTACTGATTTTGTGTCTTCAGAATATTCAAAATAAACAAATTTACAAATAACACTTTAAGACTTGAAATACAAAACAAATAAATAAGAAAAGGCTGGACTTTTTGTATATAATAATGATGATATTGTGTTGAGCAACAGGGAATAAGTAAAGTCTGGAGGATGTGGAGGAGTCTGAACAAAAACATTGCCTGACATATTAAGAGTAGAAAAGAATACACTTCAACATCTGGGTACCTTCCAAAGAGGGCCTTCAATCTTCTGGACCCCACTGTTCACATCCTTTGTGGGGGAAAAAGAATAACTCTCAGACTTGTGTACAGACTGAGCCTGATTGACAACGATGAAGAGTTTCTGGTGAGACCAGACACACTCAACTCAGTGTATTTCAGTTAAACTTTCAGTTCAGAGGTAAATAATATATCTTTTCATTTACTTAATAGCTTAGTACTTAGCCTTATTTTCTCCATGACTATGCAATGCTCTGCATTGAAGCTGTGCCAGGCTTATCAGACATCCAAGCAGGAGCAAGGACTGCTGACTTGCAAGGCTTTTTCTCCACAGTCAACAGACCTCAAGTGAACACATTTATAGATTTGTAAAAACAGAACGTGCAGAAAGATAGTTGTGTGCAGTGCACCTATATTTTGGTTAGATTTAGATTGTTCCTAGCTAGATTTTGGCCCAATGGTGGGGATGGTGGAGAGGCCAGAGGATCATCAAAATAATTAGGAATCATCCTTTGTCGACCATGACTTACACCAAATTTAATAGCAATGTGGTGTAGAGTTGATAGCTCAAGTTGGACAGTGCAACAGACTGACTGAATGACACTGACTCACAGTACATGCACTCATCTTTTTTACATTAAATGCAAAGAGATGGGAACATGTGCTACTGTATCTTAATTCATGTTCCTGTACCTAACTCATATAATTAAAAGGGTGATTAAAAACTACTGATCTGCACTTACCTTGTCTTGAAAGGCTGCTAGAATTGGCCTCAGTTCATCATTGCGAACCAGGTCTAACGCTGTCTGGTCTGCAACACAATTAGTGATCATGCAAAAGCCGGGAACAAAACTAACAGAACATATTGTAGTATTTACATAAATGTGTGTTATTTAAAAACAAATTGGCATTCTAAAACCACCATTATAAAGCATATACAGTATGTATATAATAAATGTCAGAGTAATAAGGGGGTAATATTAAACCTTAAGTGATATACCATTGTTGTTTTTAGTACTGGGGCTGGCTCCAGACTTGAGCAGCTTTATAATGCACTGCTTCTGCCCCCTGTAGGCTGCACAGTGTAAGGGCGTATTCCCCACCGAGTCCCTGCAGTGAATATCTGGAGCTTCTTTTCCACTGAGCTGAAAAACAGAAGACAGTTGAACAACAGAAAACAACTTAAGTGAAAGCCACTGACATTTACCTCTTTTACATATCTAACTGCAATGGAAACTCATCTATATCCAAATAAGTGTCCACTTCAAGGGAAATGATAACCCTAAATTTGGTTTTCTGTAGAGTCTGCTTTGGTCTGCTAAAACAAGGCAGGCCATTAGAAAAATTGGTACATGTCTTGTTTGTGGTTGTCTCGGATTCCAACTTGTAGCTTCCTGTCTATGCAAATATGAATGTAATTCCGTAGTTTGTGCATTTTATTTTTAACAATCTCAGAGACAGCAAAAGCTGTGAAAGGCACTGGTGTAATATGTGAATTATTCTTTAAGTAAAAAAGATGCTGTCAAAGTGTAATATATTCTGCAAAATGATTTGATAGAATGGTCAGGTGCTAACCAGTTTAGACAGAGTGGAAATGTCTCCCTCTCTGGCTGCTTCCAGAAGCTTCTCCTCCCACCGCCTTGTTGCTCTTCTCTCTGCAGCTGCACAAATTATACACTACTTGAGAACAAGGCCAGCTGATCTGAAAAGCCATCACCAATAAAAACAAATACAAAAAAATACTCCCATAATTTCATACCCTCTAACATTGTAATGATTTCATCATCCTCTGTGACATCTTTAGGGATTTGAGCTGTTCCATTGATTATGTTGGAACAGGCATCATACCGCAGCAGCAACAGAACAATCTCCTTAAGACAAAGGAAAAATCTTACCATCATTTTTCATCACAAGCTTCAGTGAGAAAATATCTGGTGATGTCGGTGAAAGTGATAGTTTGGTGGAAAAAAGGGTTATCAAAAGTTACAATGCAGCATCTGTTATTATAGTAAATGGACAGGTATTGAGGTAAGGAAGTTTTTTTTTTCACCTTTCTTCCAGTATAGGCTGCTTTGTGTAGAGGTGTGTCACCCATGTTATTCTGCAAATTTGCATCAGCACCTGCCTGCAAATACGTTCCATATATTACATTTCACTGCTGGACATATGAACTGGACATACTATAGTATAAACCAACTCTCACCTTGAGTAACTTCTCCACAGCATCCATGTGTCCAAAGTAACAGGCAAGATGGAGGGGTGTCCATCCTAAGCTGGCTTTAGACCTAGCTACAGTGACAGAAACAAACATGAACACTTCTAGCATAACGTTACCTGAAATCATGCTAGTCGGCAGGTAATGTCGTCTTTAAAAAAAAAAAAAAAGAAAAAGAAAAAAACTTACATCTGAAGTTGATGTTGAGAGAGCTTTGGTTTATTCTCGACTCAAGGAGCCTTTGAATATGAGAACAACTGCCCTCTTTAGCGTAGAGGAGAAGCTTTTCCTCAAGTGTATCTGCCTCCATCACCACTTGACTTCCTTTGGCCCAATAATTTGGTCCAAGATATTGGGGGCAAAAAGCGTATTATTAGACAGAAGCAAATAGCCTATAACAAGTGAAGGTGAACAAAGCTTCCCGGTGTCGTGCCAAGTTACTTATCCCCGCCAGGATTTGTATCCCCTGGCCGCGGGAGCGCGCGTGCACTCAGAGCGGAGTTTAACTGCTGCACTTCGAATTCACCTCTTAAATGGAACAAATAGCGACGTGGAAGACCCGACACGGTTTTCCATGGTAACAATGGTCTCATTTATCTACATAAATACGTGTATTTGTCTGTTACATTAAGGCGACGTGTGAATTGTTTAATGCGTCGTTTATTATTGTGGATTAATCGACAGTGTTTTCCAAAGTTCCATATTGACATGCACCTTACTTAGTTACATAGGCCGACTGATAGGCCTATCTATGTGAGTCATGCAGGTTTATGAACAATATGTTTTCCTTGTCTTTGTTAGCCTGTCCCTCCCTGCCCTCTAACGTGATTTCTGTTTTAATTTAATTTAGTTTAATATGGCTTTTCAATTAACCGCTTTGTTCACCTGTACCATAGAGGGGATACACAAAATATCAGGCCGTTTATTCACCTGATATAATGTGTATCCCCTCCCCTAACATGCAAAGGGTCTGTCCTGTCATCATGTGTGTTATTTTCGGACTTTACCAGGTCACAATAAACAACCTGAGATAATATGGAGATGTCTGCTGTTTTCTAGCAAAAGTTACAGAGGGGATACATATCAGGCTGTCGATTAATCCACAATAATAAACGACGCATTAAACAATTCACACGTCGCCTTAATGTAACATACAAATACACGTATTTATATAGATAAATGAGACACTTGTTACCATGCTAAACCCTGTCGAGTCTTCCATTTAAGAGGTGAATTCGAAGTGCAGCAGTTAAACTCCGCTCTGAGATGCACGCGCGCTCCCGCGGCCAGGGGATACAAATCCTGGCGGGGATAGTAGCCTACCTTGGCACGACACCGGCAAATTAACGTTAAGTATGTACGAACAAATTTAGCTAAGTTTAGTAAAGTTAGCTAGTTTATTTAACTGAGCTAGCTAGCATATTTAACGTTACTTTCTTTTAGCTTGAATGTGGAGGGGAACTAAAACCAACAACACAACATTCTCAAAGGATATGGTAGGAATGTACCTGAGCACTAGCTAGATAGTTTACACCAGCTTGTTAACTAGAATGAAATAACATCAGACTTACAGGTAAGGATTTTCAGCTCTTAATTCACCCAACTCTCGCAGACTTTGGTCTGGTTTAGCCAGAGTTGGGGTACCAACACTTCACAGCCGAAATTTGATCATGTCAAACAGCTGACAGCCGTTGGTAGCCATCATGTGACCAAGCAGCAGCTAAATGTGTGTGTGTGTGTGTTCTTGTTTAACTATATTCGTTGCGTCCAAAAACCGGGAATACAGTATACTTGTGGGGTCCGGACAGCTTTGTGGGGCCAAAATGCTGGACCCCACAACTTTAAAGGGCTGTTTGAGGGTTAAGACTTGGTTTTAGGATTAGGGTTAGAATTAGGTTATGGTTAGGGTGAGGGTAAGGGTTAAGGTTAGGCATTTAGTTGTGATGGTTAAGGTTAGGGTAAGGGGCTAGGGAATGCATTATGTCAATTACGGGTCCCCACAAAGATAGTGAAACGCACTATATGTGTGTGTGTGTGTGTGTGTGTGTCCAGGGAAGTACAGTCCCCACGGGACTTTATTTTGGAGAAAAATATATGTAAGGTAGACTACTACCTTATATTTTAGTAAAGGTAGTGAATGGCGAGAGACAATAATGTTTTGATCCTGTTTAAATTGTACCATAAATTACACGTGATGTTTGTCAATTTAAAATATAATGTATTGACTTGCAAAATGATCTCTAAAATTGACAAACATCATATGAAATCCCAGTCATTAGCATATATACAATATTTCCAAATTCGGTGGTTCTATGAATTGTGTTGGTCTTATAGTAGGCCTACTGTGTAATAATGAACCCCTCAAAGCCTAATTCTTCTTTGGTACACTAGATGGAAGTATTTGCTGCACCAGTGATGTCCACACAGGTTAGAGCTGTGTTTATTTCCTCAGCTCCTGTCAGTGAGACAGTAAGTTTGTGCAAAAACCACACAGAAACCCACACATCCCAGCTACATTTTAACCCTCTGAACTTAATTGCACCTTACTTCTTTTTTAAATGTCATTCATTCTAGACATTTTGGGCTATATTCTATGAAGAAAACAGTAGCTTCAGACATGTTTGAGGTCTTGAAGATCAATGCTGAGTGTGTGGCTTTGAAGGTCCTGCTTACTTCAAGCAATTAGGTCCCCTGAGGCAGGTGCATATCTCGCGGAGAGGATGATGGGAGGTCATGCTGTAAAGAAGGTACAGTACGTGTCAGAAAGGACTTCAAAGAACACCTGTGAAAAGAGAGATGTCTTTTTAAGGGGCTGTGTTGTCCAGGAACCCCTAGGCTAAGGCAAGGGATATACATAATTAGAAAGATCCAATGGGATAGGACTTAAATGCTGAAGCAACTAAATCATTTGCAAACAATGCCACAGAGGACTGAGTTTGGTTAGTAACAGCAGACGTCTGTTAATCAGCCCTATGTTATATGAGCTTTTAAAGTACCAACAGAGCTCCAAAGAGGCAACTCAGTGGTGCCTAAATTGCTTATGCATCCGTCAGAACATATACGGAAAATTAAGTGTAACAAGTCTAGGAAATCATATTGGTTATGCCAAAGACAAACTGCTCTGACAAAGAAGTGAAAACTAAACAAATAAGATCTGCCAGACAAATATTTTTTTGTACATTGTTTTACATTTGCATGCAACCTACCTTTATATCAAATATATGTTTGCAAATATAATTTAGTTACTTTAATGTCAAATATGAATGTTCTGTCAACAAGTCCACACATTCACTGCTAACAATTGTAGATCTGACGGTTTTGCAAAAAGCAATCATTTACAAAAACAGCAATGTTCTGGCTTGTCGGTTCCCAAGCACCATTATCTTCATATAATAGTAGGACTCCTGAACTAAAATTATGTTGCAGACTATAAGGGAGAAAATGTGCTCAATCTTTGCTCTCTCACCTGTTTACACAGACAGGGTCATGTGGACCGCACCACGTGGACCGCACCACGTGGACCGCACCACGTGGACTGCACCAAGTGGACCGCACCATGTGGGGGAAGAAATCATTGCTTACTTTTAGTTTTAAG
Organism: Sander lucioperca; assembly: GCF_008315115.2. Lineage (NCBI taxonomy): Eukaryota > Metazoa > Chordata > Actinopteri > Perciformes > Percidae > Sander > Sander lucioperca. The sequence goes on along the minus strand of NC_050181.1, from coordinate 11,466,875 downwards.
TGTAAATCTGGTAGTTGGTAATAATTAGTAATATGCTCTAATGCTGTTGATAGAAAGGAGTAACCACTTCCATCAATGGAGAAATGCATCATGGGTTAAAGCTGTTCTTTTCAAGTCATTATGGTTGAGCTGATCATAATTTGCTTCACACTCCAGGGATGTTTGTATTGATCTGATTGCAATTACTGCCCCCTTAACTGGTCCAACACCTAAATAAAACCTTTTCAGTGGCAGGACTGAATACAGGTTGCCTTTGTTCTTCAGAAACAGTAGCCTTTCTATTTTATTTGTTAACATAATAGTCATTGGTTATATATTTAATTATAATGGTTGGGAAGTTATGGAAACTGCTGCAGACATTAATCAAAGCATATTCATCAAATCAGGTCTGGTGAGGGAAAGTAGCGCACTGGGCTAGTTCTGGCTAATTAGCATGGCAATTATTGTAAGCTGTCACAGTTCTTAAGCAACAGGGTGGACTGTGTGTGCTCCAGAGCGTAATCCCTCACAAATTACAAGATAATGGAGGCAAAGAGAGGCCACTGCTTCAAAAGGAACCAGGAGATAAAATCCCCAGCAGGGACATTTTAGGGACAGTCAGGGAGAGAGACTGCGGGCGAAGGAAAGGTAGGGGAAGGAAGTACAGCATGCACTGTATTCCCTTCACATGGAGCTGTCTGAATAGGAGAAGCTTTTTTGCCTACTAAAGTCATTAGCTTCAAAGGAATCAGGTCTGGTTGTTCTTCTTTTGACGGTTTGTAGTTGCAAAACGTATTTTGAAGATAATAGCCACCATTAATCACTTTTGATTCTGCTATATTTCATGTTGTACAGCATGAGCACAGTGGATGGTTTGGCTAATAACCACAGATCAATAGTCCTCCTCTCTCCTTGTGTCCAACATGTGCCGTGCATTCCTGTGGTGCAAAACATACTATTAAAACCTACTTTAAGGATTCACCAGTTGCTAATGTGTTTTTTTTAGTCGTAGGAGTCATTGTAAGCTTGTCAAGAAATAAGAAAAGATAATTGCAGAGAAGGTGTACAGCACTTTGTAGGATAACCCCTAACCCTAACCCACGCCCACACAGTCCTCCGTCGAACTCCAACCAGGCAAAATAAGTAAAAAAAAACCTGTGTGGATGGACCAACTGGTTAATCAACATTTAAGGTTTCTGATAATAATAACATAATTCTTATAGTAATAATTACTGTACACTCTAGATATTAGGGCGGGGTACAGCGATACACGGATTACCCAGCTTGGAGCTTTTGAAAATGAAATAAAAAATTTAACAAGTCACAATACTGTCACGATGAGGCACACCCACAGCATTTCAATGAGCTTCTGTGGATCTGGAGCATACGGTAAATGCCAGCACCCTTCATCTCGCAAGCTTCTCTGCCAAACAGACTGTGAAGCCATCCAAATATGAGTGCAGCTCTCTCATTAATGATTAGTATTTATTATGTAAACTGTGACAGCTCTGATGTGATGTGGAGACGGAGACTACCAGGGGATGATTCTGTTATATTCAAATGGCAATTATCCCATACCCAGCATATTGATAAAGCCCTGCCTGATCAACAGTTGGAGGATGCATTTCTCAAAAAGTTATAATATTCCTCTAACATCATAAAAAGTGCATTGTTCCTAAACCATTACTAAAACTGTATGAACAAAATAATCAAAATTAAAATCTAAAGGGCAGCCTTTACTGACACATTTTATAGTGGAAAGAAGAATTATTCAAATCCAAATCAAGTTCAATCAGCTAGTTAATGTGTACAGTATGTGAATCAAAACAGTAAACCCTAACCTGCTGTTTAACATTGCCAAAGACTTCTACTTCTAGTTTTTGTCTTATTTGTGCACATGTTCTGTATGTTGTTTTCCCATCAGCCATCAACCAAGTTAGGTCTCACTTATAAGCCAGGAACTGCATTCTTTATATTTTTGTACTCAGTCAACAATTTCAGTTTTAACTAGAGATTGCCATAAGAATGCAACGGTTAAATAATCAATCTTAAGTCTTTTTTTGTAGATTTGTTTTAACCTGTCTTGCATGACTTGAAGAGTATTTTACCTTCTCTCTCAGACAAGGACCAACATTGAAAAAGGCTTTTAGTTTTGCATGTTTAGGGTGTTTACAGTCCTGACATTACAGTTTACAGTAAATATATCTATTTCTAAACCTTAAAACCTAATCAATAATACATTATTGACAAGTTTACAATATAATACATAGACATAGTATGGCAATTATTACATTTATGACAAAATACAGTATCCACCTCAGCTTTGCAGATCATTTGTACTACTGATTTGTAAACTGCAAAACAGTGTACTATTGATGGTATTCATGGTGTGATTATTGTAGATACCCACACTGTTACAGTATGATAGCATCAGTACTCCAGCCCAGCATCCAAACACAACCACTTGAGTACTAGAGTAATGGAGAGCCACAGCAGGGCACAGTATAATCAGCAAGACTAGAGCCTCTGTGTACCCTCTGTGTACCCTCTGTGTACCCTCTGTGTCACTGCTTTGTTTCTGAGTGCCCTCCAATTTCAGATGAGTCTCTGCACTTGTATTTCCAAATCCAGCGACAATGCACCTGCCAAATTCATTGCTTCCCTGACACACTTTCCTTGCATTCTGTTTAGTATATGAAGTAGTTTAACATATTTTATACAGGCAAAGCATATTTATATTAAAATAAATACACCTTGGGTGATGTAGATACAGTTCCCAATATTTAACTGTACAACTCAGTATGGTGTCAAGAACACCTCAAGCATGACATTTGGAGTAATGATCTAATAAGACACCTGTATGATCTTTATGACATTTGTTATTTATTCTTGGTGGGGGGGGGGAATCAAGAGCAATATTAATGGCTTTCTTTTTAACTGGTATGAACATACATCTGAAATGTTATGTTGTTATTTACACCTCATGATGGCAGAAAAGAAAACAACATTTTCTGTTATAACCATCTCTGGAGCACAGCAATAGTAAAGCACTGGTGTAAATCTTTATGTGCATTAGTTTCCATGACGGGACAGCGCTGGTTTCCATGACATCTCTGTGCCTTTTGTTGCCTATTTTAATAATTTACATTTGTCAGTAATAGGTATTTCACTATCACTAGCTTTGTTGTAGCCAGCCAGTAACTACAAGAATAGTGAATGTACATTTGACCCTCAAGGGAAAAATGTCTTGACATGAGTAGTTATGATTCAACAGGATTTGAGACCATTCAAATATGAAAAGTTATTTGTCAGTCATCCTTTGCTGAAGGAGAGCTGTTAATCACACTGTATATAAGTTTAGTACAGTGAGCTCATATGTAGTATTTGAAATGAAACTGTATTCCCTAAACTGCCCTTCAACATTCATTACCAAATAAAGTATTGTAATTTTTGCCTTTGAAAAAAACACATTTTCTGTATGTTGATTTTCCATTAGCCATCATGAGGTGCGAATCACAAACACAAATTCCTGTATTTGATCATTCTAACACATTTCACACATGACAAAGCACTCAATAGTTTCTCTTTTGTCAAAACTGGCAATGCAGATTGTCAATCATCTAAATAAGATAATCTGCAAAAGTAGTTATGGTCAAATTCATAAAGAGCTGATTTCACTTTAATTAAGTGCATTGTGAACAACACTGGAAAGGAGTCTGAATGGAATTGCATTAAAACTCCTACGCTTGCCGTGGGCCTTTGCCTACACTGGTTCCTGTATTGCAACTGTGACGTGACTAACTCTGAGAGATGGTGGTGGCTCCATTTCTGGGAAAATAACAGTAATTTAAGGTGGGCTCCTTCAGTCACTTCTACTTTTCTGTAGTGTTTCTCATTTCTCTTGGACCACAGCTGGGGGACTGACAGGATAGTATCAGAATGCAAATAAGGCTGCTTCCACTGTGTGGGAGGTTATACACCCACAAGTATCTTAACAGATACATGACATATACAAATTCAAGCACACCCTTTCCATGTTCGTGTCCTGTATCATATCCACACATCCAAAGCATCCTCATTTGAAGCAGCAATCAAAATGGGTAGCTGCTTGAGTGATGGTGTGCACATGCAAGCCTATTCAATTGTTTGTTCTGCTGAATATGAGGTTTGTATGAATGGATTTCAGCAGGGAAAATATAGACTGGGGGCTATTAAACACGCGGATCAGATCACTCTGCTGATTCACAGAACATCTAAAAAGAGAGAGAGAGAGAGAGAGAGAGAGAGAGAGAGAGAGAGAGAGAGAGAGAGAGAGAGAGAGAGAGAAATAAATTGAGTCTCTGTCTGACATCAACAGAATTATTTAAAAGTGGTAATCTCAGTTTATAGTAGACTTCATTATAAATAAAATATCAGGTTTTAAACATCAGCTTCCAAAACCAATTCCATTGAAAAAGTGCGGGATATGCTGCTAGAAAAACAAAACAATAGTTCTTCAATGGCAACTAACTTGTTGATTTCGCAATAGTGAAGAGAACCAAACTTTTCTATGGCGTTTAATACCACTTCATCATATCCACTATTAGGGATCGTGGCAGTGGTTGGAATTAGCTTACTTGTAAATCATAATCTGGCATTACATACAATGTGTGATAACAAAAGCTATTCTTAATTGGAGAAGTAATCTCGTTATAACAAGGCTTTACCAAATGCGTAAACCACCAAGTGTGCAGGCAGCGTTTTGTGAAGGGCGTTGTGCGCTCTCCTGTGGATTTTCTTGGACACTGTGCTCAACAGGAAAGCGAATCTTTGAGCGCACAAATGAGGATGTTGGATGCAGTGTGCATTCGCCTGGCACCTGTTGTTGTCTTTTTTTATTTTCAGCGCTGGTCTACTGAGGATTTAACAGCAGCATTCACCATCACACCAGGACAATGTCGGAGGAACACACTGATTCGAACTCAAGTCGGTACTATTTTGACAACACCTCTACTAGAGTCCAGAGCAGCTTCGTGTTTTCAGGACCCATGTTTGTCATTTTGATGGTGATGATGGTGACTTTGGTCATTGTGATAGTTTTGGGTAACGCACTGGTCATTGTGGCCTTTAAAGTGGACAAGAGTTTGAGGAAACAATGTAATTACTACTTCCTAAATTTGGCAATATCAGATTTTCTTGTAGGTAAGTCCAACTTTAGTCTTTTTTTATTTGCTAGAGCATGGAATAGCAGAAAATAGAGTAAAGCTTAATGCAAACGATGCATGTGCTATATCTGTCATAAAGGCTTTCTATATGAGGTGATATGTGATATATGCATCCATGCTGATATATACAGGTGAAGTTTTGAAATCCTTAAAATATATTTGATGCTTCTGTGTATGCCTGTCAATCTCCCCGTAGCCTATTGCACTAATAAGTAGAGTAACTGAGTTGGTCTACACTGCTTGATAATGTTTCTTTCTTTCTTTTTTTTTGGCAATGGCGGTGCTCATATTTGTACACATGTAGTCTTTCTATGACCTGCTGTTCCACACTCATTCATCACTATTTGCCACCTTTCTTACTTTAAAATTCAGTGAAGTAAAAATGTATTTTATGGTAACACTTTACTTTAACCCCCGCCCCCCTTATTAAGCATACAATGAATGTGCATTACTGAAAATGTACTGTGTATTCCTTGATTTCTGATCCCTTTCCAAATAACTGTTTCTGTAGGGGCATTCTGCATCCCAGTCTACATGCCTTACATCCTCACAGGCAAGTGGACAATGGGTCAAGGACTGTGCAAGCTGTGGCTGGTCATGGACTACCTGCTTTGTTCCGCATCTGTCTTCAACATTGTCCTTATCAGCTACGACCGCTTCCTGTCAGTCACCAGAGCAGTGAGTGGAACATCGTGTGCTTTACATCTGTAATGCACACAACTATAAAAGTGTTTTTAGTTGACTCATAACACACTAGCCTGCCATATTTGTAAAATAATCTAAAATGTTTTCACAGTCAAATAAAGGTAAACCAGAGGATGTTTTGTAGTTAATTCTAAACTTGCCCGGGATCATTTCCCTTTCTCAGTTTCCACTTAGGCAGAACTAACTTCTTTTCTTTTTCTTTTTCCCAATTGGAGTGAATCGTCTAAAGTTTAAAGTTAAAAGTTGAAAAGCCCTTTCCTTTCTCACCATACAAATGTTCACGGCTTGTGGTCTGTGGCTTCATTTCTGACTGGTGGGTCTCCCACATCATTGGTAGGGGCAGTGCCATCTCATTCTCCCAAATGTGCCCATCTGCAGAGGTTAATCATTCCTGACCCATTCAGGCCCAGTGCCACCCCTAATTATAGCTCTTCCCCATGATGTAGATAAAAAAAAGTCACATTTTGACTTTGGGACAGACTGAGCTTCAGAAAATATAGTCTAACATTTGATGACTAAACTTAAATACTTACTAACCTATTACCAGCAGATTCAAATTATTACATAATGTATGGCCATGCAACTATGTTCCACTGCTTTATTGTTCTGAAATAAAATTGTACGGCATCAGTAGGCATGTCCATTTTCTATTTTCTGCCCGTCTTGACACATACTGTATCTAGTTGTTAGCATACATTTCAGCTGCAGCTGTTAGACACATTGAACCTCGTTGGGGCTTGTCTGGGCAGAGGCAGACTGACTGTATCCTATACATGTGTGTGTTAACTCAAATGTGGGATGAGGCTTGGCATAGTAGACAAAGACAGTGTTCTATTTCCTTTCACAAGCAAACACTTAACATCAGAGCAATGAATACAAATAACACCAGAGAGAGCCTCTTCTTTAATTAGCTAGCTTTGATCATAGAGATCCTCCTCCGTGCCATGGTCCTTCCAACCTGGAGAGATCAATCACAGCAGAAACAGGGCACCGGCTGCCAAGCAGCATTTTCCTAAAAGCATTTCTCTCTGAAGATTGAAAGACAAAGGATCTTCAACAGCCACAGGACAAAGTTTGTCTTTTTAAAGAAAAGACGGAGTCAGATCAGATGCATATATTTGGCAATTAGATGAAATGTCAGCACATTAACAAAATGCTAACTGCACAGTATTAGAAAATATTCTATTTTATGTGTTACATATGATTATGTGAGCGAGCTAAGATGAATCCCTAGTAGCTCTCAGGAGGAATGTAACAATTTAAAAAGATATGCAAAATTTCAGATTGGATTCATGAGCACACCTGACTCGTCTGCGTTAAGTCTGCCATCGCTACATGAAACAGAGGCAAGAATTACTTTATAACAATTCATTTATACACACAAGGGGAACTATTTCCATCTTCTTTGAAGAAGAACATGCAGTGCATGTTCTGTCATTTATAACAGGGGAATATATTCAGAGCAGCTGGAGAGGGTGGATAGTATGCTGCCTGCTGAACAAGAATGTTGACAGGGACATACTGTAGGTTGTGACACTAATTGAGAGAAGTGGTCATGAGAGGTGCTTCATTGACTTAACACTCATTCACACACTTTTCTGCAGTGCATGATGTCAGGACCTTGAAAAGGTCACATGTTCTGTTTGTCCACCAAAATGTTCTGTGATTTCACAAAGCTATAATTATGTAGATGTTGAAAGATGCAAATTATATGTTACAATGTTATTAGCTTGATGATTATATTGTGAGATTCTTTTAAGGGTTTCACTGGATGCTTTTTGTAGACATGGTGGTTTAAAGCTATGGCTTCTGGTTGAAGGCCAGCCTCCGCATTAATTGTACCACTGTGCTGTGATCAGTTCAAGGTGATCAGTGTTGTATTATAATACATTTACTTAAATACTTTACTTAAGCACAATTTTTAAGGTTCTTGATTATTTGTACTTTCTACTACGTAAGCAAATGTTGTGCTTTTTACTCCCCTGCATTTATCTGACAGCTGAAGTTACACCACTAGTTACTTTGCAGATACATATTTTACATACAAAACATGTGATCAGCTCATAAAATATTATACATTGTTACTTGTTAGATGATTAAACTACATAACAAGCTGCAACATTAAATTGCTGCTTACACATTAATGCATCACTAATTACAATCCAATTTTAGAACAAATGATGATATAACTTTACAGGGGCCATTCTGCCTGCATGACATTTGTACATACATTTAAAACATGTACGTAATATTTTGCTGGGCTTTTAGTTGTAATGCACAGTTTGTACAGTACACTGTGTTATTGCTCTTATACATCAAAATACTTCTTCCACCACTGCTGTAAAATTAACATTTTCTACCTTTCTATGGTTAAAGACAGTGTGCTTTTAGAGAATAAATGGTTATTTTGCGCTATTTCTCCAATAATGGTAGGATGCAGCAATTGTAAATCAAAATGAGTGACACCACACTGGCAGTATCTCTCAGTATATTTTGTGATTTGTGCTTATATTTACTGCAGGTAAGTTACCGCGCCAGACAGGGCATGACTCATCAAGCCATAGTCAAGATGATTGCTGTCTGGGTGCTAGCCTTTGTCCTGTATGGCCCAGCTATCATATTCTGGGAACTGGTGGTGGGCAAAAGCCACGTGCCAAAGGATGAGTGTTTTGCGGAGTTCTATTACTCTTGGTACTTCCTTCTGAGTGCCTCTATGCTGGAGTTCTTTTCTCCTTTCATCTCTGTGGCTTTCTTCAACCTCAGCATTTACCTCAACATACGCAGGAGGAGGCTCCACAGCAGGGAGGCCCAGCTCCAACTTCAACTGAGTGAATCTGCCTCTGCCCAGGAGAAAGGTATCCCCCTGTCCCACAACTGGTGGTTTGGGATGAAACTGGCTGTAAGAGGCTCTATCCAATCCCAGACCTCCTCTCCCACTTTGGGTAAACTAGATCCCTCAACCAGCAGGGCTGTCCAGCCTAGCCGTCTGTCCAGGGATAAGAAAATTGCTAAGTCCCTGGCCATCATAGTGTGTGTGTTTGCCATCTGCTGGGCACCGTACACCCTACTGATGATCATCCGTGCTGCCTGCAGAGGGCGGTGCATCCAGCATCACTGGTACGAGGTCACCTTCTGGCTCCTGTGGCTCAACTCTGCTATTAACCCATTCCTGTACCCGCTTTGCCACAGTAGCTTCCGCAGGGCCTTTAGCAAGATTCTCTGCCCAAGGCGGCATACTACTCCCCCATCATCTGTCCTTCGTTCTGGCCAGTGACAAGCGGATATCCATGAAAGAATGGGGATGGACAATGTGCCAAAACTTTTTCAGCAGGTGAAGCTAAACTGCATCATAGTTTGTCACATATACCATAAATAATAGTTTTCAACCGTGCTTTTCAGTGTTTGGATGTATAAGGTTGGGACTATACAGTATGATGTAATTTACAGTTCCCTGTGTTCACATCTAAAGTATGTATTAAACATCCATCATAGGTATGAAAGTAATTCTCCTGTCCAAAAATCTGAATATATCAACAAAAGTATAATGATAATTAATATAGTAGTTTTCACATTCTATAAGAAAAAGTTCCAGATTTCATATTTTGCTTGAATGAGTGCTGTATAGGCTAGAAGCAATTCATTAATTATGTTGTCTAGGTTAATGTTCATGTTCATGTTCATGTTCACTGTGACATCCCTGCTTCAGCTGAAGTAAAACAGATCACTATCACCCTCTGCTGTTAGAAAGTTTACTACTATTGGTATTACAGAAGCACAGTGACAAAAATAAAAAGTGCTATTAAGTATAAATGTATGTCACATGATCTATGTTTTGGGCAGGTTGTTATACAATAGATTACTAATGGATTACATTTCTCCACACTGAGTATACATATTCATCACCCCATGTTAAAAACAAGAAATGGCTTCTTTGCTGTACTGTAAAAAAACAACACAAACAAAAGTAAACATTCAGTTTTGTTAACTGTACGTACAAGAGAGAGAAGTGTTTACAAACAATGCCAAAATAGCATTTTATTGTGATCAGCAGATGCATGTATACTTATGTACCACTAGATGTCACCATTAACCTTTGAAGCTTCCCGTGTTTGCAGTGCTTGAGCATTGGGCTTCAAATTCATAGTCACTCGTTGAGAATGGCCAACGTTTCCATTAACTGTTTTACTTTATTATTTGTATTTGATTTGTCAGTTAAATATGTGCTATATTTTTGCACCCCAACGCTGACTAATTGAAATTGTAATAGAGAAATGTAACCTAATAATCATAGATCCATACAATTAGCTGTTGCTCTCTTTCCAATCATTCATAGTGAGTGCTTTCCCTGTCACATAGTGTCACTTGTTATTGCAAAACATGATCAGTTACAGTATGTCCTATGCTTTTGCAAATGTTTATATAGTCTTTAAGTGCTGTTATGCTATATATTTTTGGTAACTGTTTGTGTTACTAAACTATTGGAGTACTGCCCTAAATGTCTCTTGTCTCAGAAGAAAGTTATTGTATAATGTACAAAGTACAATCTTTTGTGCTTATTTTAAGTTCAAAAATCACACATCTCTGTTACTGGTTGAGGATCGATATGCACGATATAAAATTAATGAATTAAGCTCTGTGATGCATTTTAAACGTAGTTGCTTCTTTCCAGATGTAGACTTATTAGACCTGTAATTACGCCATCATGTTAGATAGTGGGGTTACATTTGCAGGTGCCTGGGTCCCACAGGGGACTTGCATTGCTCAAATTGTTGCTGTTGCCCGTGTGCACATCTGGGCCCCTGGTCAGGTGCTGGGAATAAGGGCACAGCTGCAGGGAACAGGCCTGTGCTCCCCCCCTCACTCCCTCTCTGCCTGTGGCATGGTGGGGGGACAGAAGCACACTTCTGACCAGAGGGATGCAGGCACATTTCCCTGGAGACGACAGAACTGCATCTATCAGCAGACTGGCAAGACTGGCTGTACTCCCTGTGTATCTAAATGCGACAGCAAGAGCCGTATCACTGTGAGGAACGCCTGCACTGTGTGCAGTTATATTAGGAGGACTACTACTATTGATTTTGTTGATAGATTGAAATGTCATGGCATGTGTGCAAAACCAATTGGGCTACTGACTGAGGCTGTGTTGGGGATCATGCCAACTTAAATTGGTCTAGGAGGGGTAGCACCATGAAAAATACAAATGAGAGATTTTAATTATGTGCACATGCAGAGATGTGTGTGTCTTTTTAATCTTATTCAGTTTGTATACATGAATGTGTTTATGGGGAATTTGGATGTCTGTGACCCCAAGCAATGAATCTAAAAGCTGTGACCCCAAATGGAGCGCACCTGTGCCCCTTAAGTTTATAGAGTCCCATTAGCAGAGACTCAGTCAGTGATCTGGGGGGGGGTTATATAACTTGCCCATTAGAATGTCTGAATAGTTAAACTGTTAGTTTGCACTTTGTTAGGATGACTTAATGCTGAATTATCTTGTTTTTTAAACTGGATAACACCTCTAGTCTACACAATAGACAATAAAAGGTGACATATGTGGAATGAAGCCACTGTAACGTTTGGCATAAGGAAAAACACATACCACATTCCATTTCCCACATACCTTTTACAACAAGGGGATGACCAATATGCTACACTAGGATTTTAAAGTTAAGTTGAAATATAATAGTGAACCGGCAGACAAGACCGAACCACTTAAGTCTGCAGATACAGGTCAAAACTGTAACCTCTTTTGAAGTTGTAGCATCACTTATTGTAAATCTTCCCCCCGCGTAGGCTGTTCACTTTCTCAGCTAACTAAATGTAAACCACAGTTCAATATTTCATGAAGGACACACTCAAAAAGAAAAACAGACTATTTCTGCTTCATTTTTCCCTTTTTTTCATTCTTCCGTTTTTCCCTCTGCTTTTTCCTGCAGTGTACTTCCTGACTAGAGATTAAATAATTCCATTGGAATCCTCTTAGGATGGGTTCCCAGCACTTGGCAATTAAACAATTACATTTAATCAGCATGGGGCGACGCTTCAAGTCACCCTCATTTCAGACGTTGATTAAAAGCAATTCTGCAGTGGTTATTGCTGTCGACTTTCAAAACTGTGGTTCACTTAGGTTTACTGCATCTGTGGGGTCAGGTTGGATAGCAATATGGCAGGTTCAGTGATGGTCGAGAGCTGTATCTGCCTGTGGTAGGTAAAACAGTAATGATAGAACTCATGGGAGACCTTATATTGTCCCTGAAGTCAGAGCTAGTTAGATTACTTGGAGACATTTTGACCCTACAGCAAAGAAGACTCAACGAACAATAGAAAGCAGAGGGACATTAAGTTATGCATGTGGGAGTCCAGATGTGTGAGCGTGTGTGTGTAACATTTGTGCATTTGACTGTGTCCACACACAGCTGTTTCTTTCTGCATCTACATTTAGGTGCATTTGCAGTGAATGAAATGCACCTTGACATATACAATTTCATCATGCCATGCAATAACATCTCCCTCTGTGATGCCAAACAAGCTGAGAGAGGGCACACAGGGGGAGGAAGGCTTTCGTGTGAGCCGTATTTGACATTATGCTCGAGTGAAAGAGTGCTACGTGGCATAATGTGGGAGCGAACTACAGTCTTCCCTGTGCAACACAGATGAGTTGTGATGGATGCCCGGCCCCCTCTTGTGAAACCCAGGTGCCCCTGTTTCATAAGGCACCCCACTGGCTCCCCAGCCCTCTTAATTAGCGGCTTCCGTCAGCTGGCACCCAGGCCTTCAAGCACCAGTCACTGGCCTCTGCTGCTGAGGAATCCAGTTCACTCCAGATCTAACAGATGGATACATTGGCGGGTTGAGAAAGAGGCATCACGTTTTTGAAAAACCTGTAAATCATCTGTGAATTTCCTGGTATCTAGATCAGGAGGAGAAAATGCTGTCTTGGGTTTAATAAAGATGGGCTACTGCAGAGAATGAGCCATGAGCTTTAGTCTGCAGATACACCGTACAAAACATTGATGATTTTTATATGATGAAGTCAAAAATAGATAAAAGGTTTCACTAGGACTGGAATGTAGCCTTTTTCCTGGTGCAGTATCACAGCAGCGCTGTAACAATAGTCTCCTCTAATGACATTCCCCTAGTAACTTCTTGCCTCTACGAATCTCACAGGGGAAGTGCTACAAAAAGTGATAATTACATGAAATATACATAGCGAATAAAAGGAGCATGTTTACATAACCAGGCCCATAAATATCTGACGGAGAAGACATTGTTCTCCGACTCCTTTTAAGCTGATCTCCCAGGGATGCCATTTTAATGACATGATGGTTTAAAGAGATGCTGCTCCATCTCGTTCCATATTTAATTAACTTTTGCTTTTCTGACGCAGAGGAAAAACAGAATAAAGAACGCGTGATAGAGACAAACACACACGATAGCGAGGAGACAATAACAAATAGCTGGGAGAACAGAGAGGGAGGCAGGGGGAACATGAGCAGAGGCCTTGTCATGCTTTTGTGAGCTGTTTACAATACACGAGATGCAAAGGGAGGAGGAGGGGTGGTGGAACAAGAATGAGGAAGACTGACATGGGTGAGAGAGGATGGCAGTGAAGGATGAGGAAGAGAGAACAAGAATGAATGAAAAGCCCCAAATTTTAAAAAGAGAAGGACGGAAAAAATTAAGAAAAAGGAGAAGGGGAAGAGACGAGAGAGAGAGAGCAGGGAACACAATGTAAACCTTCATGTTTTGTTAAAAACCATATCGCGCGTTTACTTCCCTGGCCAGGAACCAAGATGTCCGCTTGATTACATTAGAATCGAGCGGTTGCGGTTACATTCGGTCTCGACATACTATTTACACACTCATACTGACCGACACTAGACTCACGCACTGGCCACGGTTACATTCGGTAGCCTGGTGCGCGGTCTCCTCGTGACAGTCTAACTACCAAGTAGCAACATTCACGTCTAACATTTAACTTAACATAACTACCAAGATAACATTACGTGTATTTGTATGTGATATAATACTTCCCCCTTGGTAATGTAGCCTATGCATTTCCATGAACACAATTCTAAAATACATGAGACATAAAGGCTTCTGGGATCGGTTGTTAACTCAAACTTGCCGAGAACCTAGACACCCGTTTGATTACATAGACTCATGCATTAGGCACGGTTACGGTCTCGTTCAGTAGCCGGGTGCGCGGTCTCCCCGTGACAGCCTACCTACCATGTAACAAACATTTAACTTAACATAACTACCAAGATAACATGACGTGTATTTGTATGTGATATCCATTGATAATGTAGCCTATGAATTTCTATGTACACAAGCATCTAAGATGCACGAGAAATAAAGGCTTCTGGGATCGGTTGATAACTCAAACTTGCCGAGAACCTAGAGACCTGTTTGAAAATACACTCATGCTGTACCCTCGGTTACAGTCCTTACGGTCTCGTTCAGTAGCCTGGTGCGCGGTCTCCTTGTGACAGCCTACCTACCATGTAGCAACATTCACTTTTCTAACATTTAACTTACTTACTACCAAGATAACATGACGTGTATTTGTATGTGATGTACTTCCCCATCGACAATGTGTGAATTGCCATGAACACAATCATCTAAGATGCACGAGAAACAAGGCTTCGTTAATAACTCAAACTTGCCGAGAACCAAGACACCGCTTGATTACATTAGACTCAAGCGGCCGGTCGCACGATTACATTCGGTCTCGTTCAGTAGCCTCAAAGCCGGTCTACGGAAAGCCTTTCCACTCCCTATTCAGCCCCATTGTACCGAATTCGGTTGCAGTTCCACCAGAGTTCCACTGGGGGTGATCGCAGGTGAGTGCAAAATGAATGGGACTCTATGGAGCTAGACGGCTAAATTTGTCTCTTTCACCTGATTGTCGTTGAGAAATCTCAGATTTGATTGTAGTTTTTACAAGTTCAACATGGATTATAGGTCGAAAGTTGAATGAACAAGTACTTATGTCATTTTGATTTCTTACAGGTTGAGTCATTGTTGCCCATAACACGCTAGCATTCTGCTAATGAATGCTGATTGGTCAGTGAAGGACTGATTATGATCGGAGATCCTGCTTGACGGCATCCGAAGCGGAGCCAGAATGTCAGAGTGAATATTTCGGCGTGGTCTTTAAAACATTAGCAAACCTCTTTCTAGCACGTGTATTGACAGGGAGAGCCTAACCTGTCAGCTGTGTTGTCGATGCCTCGAGAGAACAAAGGAAGCGACTCAGAGCTTGCCGTAAAGCAGTATCTCTGGCCGTATATATGTGTATGACGTCATTGACGTTTTAAAAGGCTTTTTAGAACAAAAAAGCCACTTTAAAAAAATCTAACACCAGCAGTGTGTATTTTCTTTGCCTCCCCTTTCGAATGCAACCTTCAAATTACTAGACAAAAAATGATATCCTGAGAAAAGTGGATTTTGAGGGGTATAGCTCCATAGAGTCCCATTCATTCTGCACTCGCCTGTGGAACCAGAGTGGAACTGCAACCAGTTCAGAAGCCGGAAGTAAGGAGAGAGTGGACCTTCTTCCCCTATTAGAAATTCTTTGGTAGCCTGGTGTGCCGTCTAGGCCATTTCCTGATTGATTCTACCACCACTCCAGTGGAGGCGCTAATGAGCTAGATTACTACACACAGAGTAGCAGAAGAATACCAGCTACACACAACGGCACGAATGAGGTAAAAAAAACAGGAGTGAGTCGGTTCATTGACGTATGGCACTCGATTCTCCCGGTTCAGTGACACGAGTCGGGTTAATTAACCGGCTCTTCGGTCAGTTCGTCAACACTAAATAAAATGCATTAATAACAACTAATAATTAGTTAGTAATGTAAAGTAGCCAAGTGTTTGATGTTTGTTACGTTTCTTTGCATGTTAAAAGCTATAGTGCGTAGTTTCTGTCTCCACATGAAGAATTCTAAGTAATGACGCAGTTACTGGTAGGCCTACATGGAGGACACGGAGGATTAAAAAAACTCTTCAGAAGAGGTAATTATCTTCACTCGATTTTTCTGCACGCAAAACTCACTGGACGACACCATTTTCTGAACATAGCCATACTGAGAAATACAGAGAGAGCAATGGTTTGAATGTAACGGACGTTCATTAATATCAAAAAGTGATGCACTAAAGCTTTAACTTAACATGCTTATTTTAGACAACATAAACATTTTTTTTATGTTTGCTAATGATTTTTAGTAATGACTACTAATGTAAACTTGATTTGTCTACTGCATCAACTTACCTCTCTGTTAATACAACTTGACCTGTTAAGTTTCACCTTGTGTAAAGGCAACAGGTTTCCACGCTAACTTCTAGTAAAGTCAACTAATTCGGCATATTAGTGCACTGGGAGAATGAGGCAATTATTTTCCAGAGGGGCTCCATTATGGAGCCTCACTTCATCACCAAAAACAAGCAAAATAAATGTGAAACTGAAATTATGTGTTAATCTGACATTCCAGATACACAAACAATAAATACAATAAACATTAACAAACATCAAATGAAAAATAAATCCCTTTTTGTTTTCGACTTTGGCATCATTCTCCACATTTTGTGCAACACACACCAGTGTTTATCTGCCGTGTTCATTAAGTAAACTCGTGGCAGTGAGCAAAGATTATTTCACATCAGTGTTAATAGTACATGTACAGAGATTTCTAAAGACACTGAAAGCACTAAATCTTAGAAAAATCTGTGTTGTCTTTTTTTTCTTTCACTCACAAAAATTTATGCTGAAACACTTGAACTGGTTTCAGCAGCCACAAGGAACCCAAATCATTTAACCAATGAATTCATGTTTTGCCACGTAGATACAAGGGACTTAGCCCAGAATTCGGTGTACCCTCCTCTCTCTCAGACAGTGTGTTTTCCATTTTTACTGTCAGCTGTATACAGTGTACGCTGCATTATTGATACTTTTTTCCCCCCTTCCCTCTACTCTTGTTAGACTTTTCTTGTCCTCATATCATCACACCGGCCACATTGGCTGCACAGCCTGGAGAGTTGCAGTGAATTTGACCCCACCTGGTCTATATTTTATTGCTCTGTGTTTAATACATTTTTGAAATCCTCCCCCATCCCATCCACACACAAAGAACAATCTAGTGCAGGGGTGGCCAACCAGTTAGGTATAAAGAGCCACAAAAAAAAACGCACCATAGCAAAAAGCCACACAACACATGCACGTCCACACTACAACAGCAACAGTGTCTTCCAGATCTGATGACAGTCATAATACATAGCAGTTTTCATAGTTTTTTTTCTCACTTAGATTGACTCAGTGAGAAACCTGACAGTCTTTGTTATCCACAGTCCTTTTCAGGTCTTGCTTGAACTCGGTTGTGGCCACTCGAAGCAACTCTCTCACTCATTTGTCACTAAAGGGGCTTTCAAACAATCGGATTCAGCAGTGAAAGGGTTAACGAGGAAGGTGATCTGTGGCCGCTGTTTTTCCTCAGGTTGCAGAATCTGTCCTCAAAACTCTGCTGCATTATTTTCCATTTTAAAATAATTGGCAAATGTATTGGCAGTATTGGCAGATGTATTCAAATGTGTTTTTTTTTTTTACTTATCTGAAATACTGTATGTTTCAGAAAAGTTAAAAACTACAATCAACCAATGACACAGCCCCCAGCCACACAGTAAGAGCCTCACAGGAGCAGGCAAAGAGCCGCATACGGCTCAAGAGCCACAGGTTCGCCACCCCTGATCTAGTGCCTTGTCTATTTCAAGTGTTGTCCTGGTGAGGCAGAGGGAGATGACTGGAGGGGGATTCTCACCTTCAGCTCTCCTAGTTTAGGAGACAGGGGGGATCATTATGAGGGGCTACAGAGGAGGGACGAGTGTGAATGTGTTTGTTTGTCTATATGTGTGTTAGTTCGGTGATAGACTGACGACTCATCCAAAGTGTGCCCTGCTTCTTGTCCAATGTGTGCTGGGATAGGCTCAAGTCCCCTGTGACCCTGAACAGGATAAGCAGTTTAGAAAATGTATAGAGGGATAAAAAATATTCCCTACATAAATCAACTCAGAATAAATGTTTTATTTTTACATACATTTATTTACATTTTCTAGTTTTGCAGCTTGAAGTGTCGGATGAAGGTGTACATCCTCTGAAGGTGATATTCACAGCTCCAGGCACTTTTATTTTAATTATTACCTCAGAACTGTCTTTGCCATCTATACATAAGAGAAGTCTGCAAAGTAACTTTACTCTGAGGAGGACTATTTGAGATATAGCTTTCACAGCAGTTTTTTTTTTTTTTTTACTGTCATTTTCATTACTACAATTGCATTTGAAAGACACAGAAACAGGGTGTATACACAATTACACAAGATATAAACGAAAGACAATAGCAAAGGCCCTTGTGTTTGATTCATAAACACTGTGGCAGGGTTACATACTGAGGTTGAGGCGTCCATTTTGCTGACACAGTGCTGAAGTGAAAAGATGGCTCTCTGGATGTGGAGTGCCGGTTTGAGAGATTGGGTTACCCCAGACACTCCCAGTGGATCTCCCGGCCAAATGGATCTGGATCTCACGCTTGGGCGCACATATTGAATGCCATAAGAGGTCTCTGAGGTCTCCTTCAGTGGGAGGAATGCGCAGCCTAACAATGTGGAGTTTTCACCAAACTAAATTTTGCACCAAAGAAAAGTAATAGCAAGGACACTGGAACACAAGGGACAAACATTGGATGCATACTGTACCTACATTTGTGCAGGTTGCTTATACTGGATAAAGTGGCACATTCTCAGTCTCCTGAATAGCAACATACTGCACAGGTTCAGTAGGATCTCATAATTCTTTAATAAAGTCTTAACACAGACTGCCAGTTTTTCTCTAGGGGACTATGGGTATTATGCTGTCAAATGAAAAAAACAACCAAAATGCCAATTCACACACATCCTGGAGTGGAACAATGGCATTACAGCTACTCCCAAACATCTGGTCCGACTGCCCAGTTTCACCAAGGACTGGCCAGACTCTTAGCAGCACTGAGTGCCACTTGCAATGAGGTTATGTTCAGGCGACGACACCGCAGAGGATCAGCCAAGCTAAGTTATCTCTGAATAAGCAATCCATTCTGCTGCTTTCTGATGGAAGAATACTTGGGGGCTGTGTAATTATATTGCTTTAAATGAACCCCTGAGAACGCCCCTGCCAAAGCGCCCACAAAGTCTCACACTTGGGCGAGTGTCAGAAACATATCGCTTGTGTATGCACTCACGTGTGTAGCTGTGTGTGTGTGTGTGTGTTTTGCTGCTTAGACTGGCGTTAAAAAGGGAGGCCGTAGTGGTTCTGATATGCCTCACAAGTGAATTTAATTAAATCATAAATATGAGCTGGAGGCCGCCACCCAATTTAATGTAATGGATGATGTGGGCCAGTCCATCTCTGGCAAAGCAAAGTTCTGGACCCGTTCAAATGCCCTTGAAGCTTATTAAAAGTGCCTGGCACGGGGAGATGCTAGCAAAGTTGTTTAATGGATGCCCAGCTTGCATTCAGTATGACAGTTAATGTTGGGCTGTACCATCTCTGCTTCGGACAAGGGGTTGTGTCTCCATTGTAGAAGTCTGCCACTGAAGTCCATTCTTCATCTGATCCTCATTATAGCAATGTAATAAAAGCTAATAGATGACAGACAACATTTGATGTTATGCTTAAAATAAAAAAAAATTGAATACGACAAGCTTTAGAAACCTCAACGTATTGTAAAAAACTGTACACTATGTATAACTACTTTAATATTATTATCAAGATGGGCAATATTTATATGGCTTTATATGTGTTCTGCACATAATAGACAATAGAGGAATATTATTGTGATTTGTATTCTTATTTCTGTTTGAATATGCATACAATATATGGTATTATGCAGTGTTTTATGTATAAAGTCTATAACCAAATACATTACAATATGTAACTTTATAATGTTTCTGAAACTGTGTAATTTTTTAATCTAATGATCACAAATGAACTGTAACAGCAAACGAGACTAACAGTGAAAAGAACACTATTTTTATACACTTTTTATTAATGTCTTTGCCCAGGTCAGATTTTTCTCGCAAAATCACAAAATGATTTACGGCAGGTAGACCGGCTCTACAGTCACACATTCTGATGGGTCACAGATTTCTTTGTAACACCGGAAAAGCCTATGCAGCCAGGTAAAAGGTAGCATGAGATTTATTTATACAGTACAGGCCTAATTGTATTTTAATTTGATTTTAGAAGTTATCTGTTGTAGTTATGGCTGATACTGGGGCACAAAAAAAAAGAAATTAAACAAAGAACAACTAAAAGCTTAAAGGGAAAGTGACAGACGACGGGTGAAAACCGACTCACACTCGGTCGGGCTTTTAACAGATGGAGACAATTACGGGATTGTAAATGATTCAAAACTGACCCCGAATTGGCCCTCAGGTATGTAATATGTCTATTTCATTCATAAAAAACCTTTACAATGTGCGATGTGATTGTACCAATGACTGTATAAACAGTCTATGGGTTGTACGCCAGGAGCCTACATTAAATTACATCCCCCATTTTAATTTTTTTTTCTTTTTTTTTTTCGCTAGAATTAAAACACACTGAAAGTTACATATAGCCACTTTAAAATAAAGCATGAGTTCACAGTCATTTATTACTCACAGTGTAACCTAGTTACAATGAGCTGCAGCGCTGAGCCTTTTCAAAACAAAACTGAAAGCTTCAACAAATGTTATGCCGCTTGCGTGTCACCATTGATGAATCATTTGCCAGGACAGACAGATGTTGTTGCATGGGTTTTGTCCCACCCGGCAAAAGCAGAAGAATCTTTTCGTCGGTCTCCCGGAGTGCTGGATGCTCCCTAAATAGACCAAGCGCAAGGGTGTGTAGAATGGGACCGCACAGGGTGATGGGTAATGGAGTCATTAATAACACAGACCTCCCTTAAGATGCTCAGATGTTTGTTAGCGAGAGCCACGAGGGAGTGAGGAAAAATAGGATGCAATTTGATACAATGAAAAAAACAAAGCAGTTGAAGATTTTGATGATGATCGTGGTTTTGCTGTCATAGGTCTTGTCTGATGGGTTTATTGTGTTCACACACATGCACACATTAATACACTGCTACACAAGTATTTTAGATAGATAATGAAGGGACAAAGAAGCCATTTTCTCATACAGTTTTTAATATTTCCATCACATGTGCAACACAAAAAAACGAGGTCTGCCAAATACAGAACTCCATATTTGTACAATACATTTTAATAACATCAGAGATAACTGTCCTTTTGCTGCAGGAGATGGTGATTTCCTGTAAACTGTGTACGAACAATTCTCAATCAAAATGTCAAAACATTAAAGTTTTATACAAAAGTGCATCTCAGGTTCAATGAATGCAAAACATTTACATAACAGAATGGTTTAAAGTTTTGTATGATGCCACAGTGGCTTCCAGCTTGAGCAGAGAGCAATGGTACACTGCAAAGAAACAAGAGGAGTATTTGGGCACTCTCCAGGAGAGCCAGGGATGGAGTTTTGTAACTACGGTATATCCCCAAAACAGACTGAAATTATGTTCAGTCTTCATGACCCCAAATCCAAATGGATTTACTCCCCCGTTGCGAAAAAATAAGTATGGATAACAAAACATAAAGATAAAAAAAATTCCAGTAATCTCCAGGCTTCAACGAGCAGTAAACATTGACAACAGAAATGTACAGGTTAAGTCAGTGGGCTGGAGATTTCCCCATGCTCTGAGAGCCACATGGGAGCTTCACGCCTCTGTTCACGAGCCAACCAGAGGAACTAGCCTTTTCCAAATCTGTGTCACTGCGTTTGCATATATCAGCATCCTGTCCTGTTTTTCTCTTCTCTGTGTTGTTTTTCTTTCTTTCTTTCCCCTTTTTTTGCCTCTCATCTGAACTACAGCACAGGCAGTGCAGATTAGTCGCACCGCCGTTCCCAGCTGGTCCTCTGGCAGCCATGTTACGACGGACACACAGACAAGATCTCAGCTTATGCTGGTGAATCAAGCTTTTCTACCCCATAATGATTGACCATGTGAGGACACAGAGTGACATACTGCGCAGTAAGAGTGGTGCTGATGAAAAGAGTCCTCCTGACAACACTTGCTGGTTCCTACAGCTTCCTACGCTCTCAGTGGCACCCTGTTTCTCCTTTACACAACTGGGTTGAGTCCCATGTGGTCTGATTGACAATGTCATTAATATATTTTTTTCCTCTTCTCTTTTTTTGGACAAACATTTTGAACTGTACATTGGCAAATACTGCATAAGATTGCAATATAGCTGTAGTTAAGCAACACATGAAGAGTCCTATGTACAAACAAGTTGGCTTTTTCTTTATTTTTGAAATAATGGTTAGTAAAGAACGGAGAGGGTTCTTTTATGTTCTTTCCCCCTCTTTCTTTTATTTTCTTTGCTTTGCTTTTCTTTTTTCTTGCTGTGGCATGATTCCTTGTGGTGAAACTGAATCGAAAGTTCAGTGCAAGACAGTCAGTGGGAAACTGCACTGACGGTAATTGGCGGTCAGACATTATTCTCTGCGTCATGTGATCCTTGTTCTTGGCCACGGCGCTGATCTTTGCCACATTAGCTGCTGTGCTGAGTCAACGCGTGGTTCTGCAAGGACACAAAAAGAAACAGGGGAAACATTATGATCACATACAACAAATGTGTCTTTCATTTTCCTTCCTTTTCATTAAAAGGACAGTGTACATTATTCATCTTCCATTCTACTGTTCTAAACCTTGAAATGAATTGTTGTAATCATAATGCAATCATAACACGTAATGTTATAATTGACAACTCTTTTGATTATCTTGACATTTGAACATTGTCATTATTAGGCTTTCATTATCCAGCTCCAATTAACTTGCACGGGAGTTCAGCCTGTGTGGGCTTTGGGATTAAGCATAGTTAAGTCGTGGTTAACACAAAGGCACAAGACCACTGACAGATAACATGCCATTCCTCAGAAATCCTGCCTCCTGATCAAAGACTGTGTCCATGGAAACAAATCCATAACAAGGCACTGACACACCTGACACAATATCCTCCTATCCAGTGCCTACATGTTTTGAATTTGCTTCAAATGTACAGTGCAGAAAAGAGAAGTTGAGAAATACTTTATGTGCAGGTGAGGCCGCCAACGATTTGATACTCCACACTAAATAAATATGTAACGGTGCACAATTCACTATGACAGAATAACAAGCTGATGAGATCATTCTGTTTTGCTGTATCTCCCAAATTTATGCAGGCACACACACAGACCGTTGAGAGTGGTTGTAGTGGGGCAGCTGTGCCAGGTTCTTTAAAGGGAGTGTGGACCAGGGGGTGTGTAACTGGTGTCCCTGGTGGGCTGAATCCAGGTCATCTTTTGAAGTGACTGCTAATCCCTTTAATGCAAACTACATGCCCCACTTGCTGCGCTCTGTTTAAAACACGGCCTTGGACTCTCTAAACTGGCATGGACTAGACACACCTGTCACAGAGTCATCAGCACGCATGCATGCACAAAAACACACACACCTCAGTGAGTGCACACATACATTTTGTTCTGCACAGATATGAGTGAACATGGATGTGAAATGACATTTTCTAGTTTTAAAATAAAACGGTAAGGAGGAGACAATCTAAAATGATTAGTGCAACCTCAGTGAGAAGGTTTACCACAGCAGTCACCTTCAGTCCTGTTGGTGCAGAGTCCTTCGGGCAGCGCTCGGAGACGACTATTAGCCCCCCTTGCATTCATTCCTTCCCTCTTTACCCTTTCAGCTGCCTCCATATAAAGCATTTAAACACCTCAACAGCTTTCCTTTCAGCTAGGGCGATTACTTCCCGACAGGTGGGGTAATAAGCTGTTTGATGGGGAGCAGGAGTGTGACCCCTGTAAGGGTTAGCGTGGCTCGCTTGGGCCCTGCTCTCCCTTTTTTAAAGAGGCGGCCCCGGACAGCTCCTCTTTTTCCCTCTCGTCTCTCTTGCTGAAATAAAGCTCCTTTAAGTGAGTCTGGGAGGAGACTCCCCACGGGACGCTCTCTCGCTCTCTCTCTCTCTCTCTCTCTCTTGCCTCACCTCACCTCCTCCCCCTCCTCACACTCCACCAACCCCCTACCCCCCCGGTGAAGACATCCTTGGCGTTGCTGAGGAGGGACAGGAGCACAGCAACCTTATTAATGAATGCGGCCCATTACCCGTCAGCCTGGCTCCTTGGCGACTCCCAGAAGCCCCTGCAGTACGTGACTTCAAATGGCAGGATATTGACACGAGGAGAGCAAAGCGGCTAGGACTGTGTGTGTGTGTGTGTGTGTGGAAGAGAGAGAAACAGAGAGCGAAAAATTTTGCACAACTGAGTGTGCATGCCTTTGCGTGAGTGTGCCGGTGCATCTAGGTGTGTGTGTGTGTGTGTGTGTGTGTGTGTGTGTCTGTGGACCCCAAAGGAACGTAGCTCCTTGGATATAATGTAGGGCTCGTAACAGCTATTAGAGGGGAAAATAACCTCTCTGGGGAATGGCTCCCCCCTCTGCATGTCCCAGCTCTGTCTGACACACACTGCATTCTACCTTTTCCTTAAACATGCCAGGAGTTTTCTCACCGAGGGCTTTCTCAAGGACGGTGTTAAACGACTTCAGTGGCTGTGGCAGCCATGCAGACTAAAGGGAAATAGAGGAAAAGAGGGGGAAAAAATGTTAAAAGAAAATGAAACTGATACCTTTATCTTGTGGATACTGAACTCTGCAGAGTAGCTATAAACTGTTCTGTGTATGAGTATGGAAGGTGGAAGGGAGGGAGGGAGGGAGGGAGGGAGGGGGGAAAATCACTTCCCAATTTTCATCCTTGTCAAGTTCGTCAGGTACCTCTGCACCAACACTGTATAAGTTAAATACTTATAGTACCCAACCATAAATGTCAAACTAGATGTGTGCAAGAAAATGACCAAAATATCCACTGCCCCGGTAAGGAGGATGTCACTAATGGTGTCACACCAGAATCACTGCAATTTAGGATTAGATGCCCTCCATTAAGCCTTTTAACTCTCATCCTAACGGCCTCCTTCGATGCCATCCTATTCCCCCTGAAACTCTGCCATTCCTCTTATCATCCATTTCCTTCCCTTCTATGCAACCCTTAATCTCCTCCTCGATCCTTTCAACCACCTGCTGGCCACACAGGCCTGCTGCAGGGCCCAGTTACCAGCAGTCTTCAGGTAAACCATAGCAGTCAATTCTCCACTAAATTAAATTTTGCTCTGATCAATAAAGCGCACCCGCTTCTCCCTTATGAAGACTGGCTGCATTGGCTCGGAGCGAGCCTCTTCCTCCTCAACGGCTCTGTACCACCGTTAAAACCACCACTTTCATCTGATTACATCACCCTACTGCAACGCCCTCAGGGGTAGTAGGAGAGGAGGGGGAACATCCGGCAGGGGTCTTGTGTACCCATGCAAACAGGTGCAACATGTCTTAGGAATTTAACATTGCCGCAGAGAGGGAGAGGGTGAGAAAAAATGGGGAACGATTGGGGAAGCGCAGAGAGCGAGAAAGAGCAAGTAGGCTGGGGAGTTGATTTATTAACTAATCATTCTTTGTGTCGTTCCCCATTGCTCTGGCCTCCATCGATAGCACCCGGTCTCCAGTGAGGCAACAGAGGTGCATCTCTTACATCAGCTCTGCAAAGGAAGTCCAGCGAACTAGCAGACACAGTCTCTCTTTCATCTGATCTCGCTGTATTAAAGACAATCTTCACAATGTCCAACATCACAGAGAGAAGATGTAAAGCTTAATCGCAACAATGTTTGATTAGCATAATGTTAATACCTGCAGCTCACATGTTAAGTACATTGCGTCTGCTCTTCTACCTGGTGTTATCCAGCGTGTATCGAGCGATTAGAGAGCTGAGTGAGCAGTAACGACTTTTTAAGCCATGGCCTTTTCAAGGCTTCTATAACAAACAAAGCACTTTACACAAGTGTAGAGCTGACCACTGAATTGAACAGAATTTGTCGCATTATGTATCCCTCAAATTCTAAGTGCTGTATCGTTAAATTTTAACAACTTCACTGTAAACCCACATTTAGTTGTAATTAAACTTGTAAGCTAGGGGTCACTACTTGTTCTTTCATGTTTTGTTACAAACCATAGGCATTACTAATAACAATAGTTGTTTGTAATAATCATCTTAAGTATGCAGTGCACAGATCATATTAAGTAAAGATAACTAAGGATGTTACGTTTCTGTATGGGAGGGGCAGGGTCATTTGACTGTTCTGCTAAAAGCGGTGCAAAGGCTCATGGGAAAAATATATATGTTCTGAATGGTTTCTGTCCCAGTTAAAGTGTGTTTTAATAATGTTCTGTTAATGTTTTGGGTGTGCATTTATGTTATCTTGATTTTAGTTTTGTATGGTTGATTTAGTGTTCATGTTTATCTACATTTATTGTTGCACCATGACCGAGACCGGGGGGGGGGGGGGCATACATTGGAAATTACAACATATGCAATGCATTGTCATCCTTTCTGTTTAACTGGAATGAATTTATTGAAAACATTCTTCTTAACACTATACTGTTATAAAGAAAAAAACATAGTTATAAGTTTGAATTTGTACTATAATTTTGATAAGTAGAGTCTAATATTTTAATTTATAAACTTTCAAGTAACATATGTTTACTAATGATTTTTAGTAGTAGAACTAAAACGTAATAAAAGTACAAATAAATTCATTCATCTTTACAAGGCTGTTAACTAATACAGTGGAAATTGCTGTAATTACATTGTTTGAATGACAAGTTCTGTGTATGCCAGTATTATGTAAAAATAGTTAAAAAAAAAAAAACAATCAAAAAAACAAAGCCAAATGTAATTAACCTATAATTATTTTTTTTAATGAGTACAGGGTAAAAAACGGTATAAAAAGGTATAAAAAGCCAAGCAGGAAGAAGTGCAACTATAGAACAGATCATAACACAGTTTGGGGGGTATTATCTACAAATATTGTAGTTGTACATGTCTGACAAAAAGAAAACTTGTAACAAAATGTAAAAAAGAATTCACATTTTACAGAAGTTAGTATTATTAAAGGAATCAAGACATTTATTTCTGACAGTTGACATGCTAGTCCAACTGTAAAGCATAGATTTGCTATTGTGAGTCAAGTAAGTCTTAGTTACAGTAAAGATTACTCGTTAAAGAAACTATTTAATTAGAAGAGTGAAACACATTCATAACCCCTGCGGCTAAAGTGTCTTATTTGGTTTATCTATAATCAGAAATTTGAAGGAACCGTCAAAACTGTAAACATCCCCCTCTAAGCTCTGATTAAAAGTCTTATCAGTCTGTGCCGAGTTTCTCTCCTACCCTGCATGGCTTACATGCATACATCTGCATAGCTGCATCTGGAGCACGGGGAGTGTGCACTAAGCCACTGAGACTTGTGCATACCCGTAGTCATCACTTAGGAATTTAATTACCGCATAAGAGGACGCCATCAAATGATACTAAAACAAAGAACCTGTGGTCTTTCTTTGAGGCTCCAGACTGCAGGGTGACTTTAAACAATGGAATCACTTGGATGTTTAAGCAAAATTCATGTTCGTGTAATGATTTAAAGCTAAAGAATGGTCAGTAACGACCCCATTGTGGCTTGGGTAATTTTGTGAAAGTTCTGCCACCGTGTGAAGTGTTTTGTTATCGTTCAAAACTGCTGTGGAGAAAGACCAGAGTGCTGTATTCTGCCTTGATCTTTAATGGTGTGTTGAACTCGGTCCAGTATTGACTCAGTCCTCCCTTTGTGCATTCCCTACTGTTGACCAGTCCACTGAGGGAGTAATCCTTTCCTGCTTTGACCTCAGGCCGTGCTTACTGCTGGCTAGTTTAGCCAATGAAGAACACAATCAAATAAATAAATAATACAGCAGTTGGCATTCTCCACAGTCATCACTTATCAGGCCGTAGGGAGGGTTGACCCCAAACACTGTTGTGCCACAACCGGCCTGGTCTCCTTGGTAACAGACTGTCTTGTTTGAAGTGAGGTGCCCGGGGAGTCATGGTCGTACAGTAACAGCACTAGGCTAGGAGTTGACAACAGCAATGGATCTTAATGTCTTCCATATGTGTCATTTTACCTATAGAGATATTCACGCTGAACGCTTGTAAAAATATCTAATAAATCCATAATGCTTGAAATCCTTTGATTAGATGGCTAACTACCCCAACCAAATGCTTTCGAGGTGTAATCGGAGATGACGGACCACCCTTTTTGTGGGCTGGTGCTTTGTAGCTCCAAATGATACTCATTACCCTGTCTAAGTAGACAAGTGAATGGTACTAGAAACACACTATGCAGTGATCCCGCTGTTTGACTGAGGTAGCAAAACAACTGCACAACTGCTGTGTTATTATGGGGCCTCATTAACTGAGGAGAGAGTGGGAGACGGGGAGAAGGAGAGAGGGAAAGCAATAGAGAGAGGGCCGGCGAGAGGGAGAAAAAAAAGAGAGGTAGAAAAAAATAACACAAGAGAGCGATACAAACTGTATTCTGAGGTGATAGCAACACACAGATGCCTTTCCAGCCAAAATGAAGACTATGACTAAAGAACCCAATTAAGGGCTTTCTTAGGGGAGCCATCTTGGGAGGGGGATGGGTCTTCCTGGGACATGAGCCCTGGGCTACATCCTCTAATTAGACAGAGCGAGGGGGGAGGATCTCTGCCTGTCACTGGGAGGGAGATGGGGTCCATGGGGTTCCACATGTCAGTCCCAGAAACAAAACACAATTACTCTCACATTTAACCACTTCAGTCAGGGACAGACTTTGACTAGGGATGCTACAGAGTGTCTGGCCCCCCTCCCTCTCCTGTGCTGCTAGATATGCCACTTCACAAACGCGGAAAATGTTGAGGACTAAATTTGCTAGTGCATTTCCGCACTTCTATGGGAAGGCGAGAGTCGATCCTGCACTCTCATGTTTTCCCAACGAAATGGAGGAGCGAAACAGAAAATGAGCTTTTAATTGACCAGTGTCACTCAGCATCCTTTTCTAAAACTGAAGAGTTAAATTGCTTTGGTGGTGCGTTGTGTGAATAGTAAATTCGAGAGGGAATAACTGTTCTAATGCTGTTTATTTTGGCCTCTGCTGCATTTTGTTAACATCAACAGCGTAATAGACACTTGAAAACCAAATCACTACAGGCAGTAGATTAAACCTGTGAGAAGCGCTTATAATGGCATTTATCAAAGTTGTTGAAAAAGTCAACTAAGAAAAGTAAAGGAGACATGTTTGAGGAAGAGATCCGGTGATGGATTCTAGCACAGTACACCAAGCGTCTCCTCTTTGTTTGGATTTAACTTTCCCCAGTGGCGCAACACAGGAAAAAGAAAAAAAGAACAGCTCAAAGGCTTCTGGGAGTTTTTGTCATGTCTCCCTCCAGACAATGTGTTTGCATGCACATATCAGACCCTGGGAGAGACAGACACAAAGACAAATACATAGATGTACACACACACACACACACACACACACACACACACACACACACACACACACACACACACACACACACACACACACACACACACACACACACACACACACTGAGAAAGAGAATATCCTCCCAGGATCATTAGGTCTGTCATGCTGTCTTATTCTGATCCACCTACAAAACTAGAACACCACTATTGTGATACATCACTAGTCATCTAAGGGTGTTTATGTCCCTATTTACAGTGTGTGTACAGTGTTGTACATAATTATAAATAAGCTTAAATATTAATGATGGTGCCTCACAAGCTGCTGTGTTTTTTTCTAATTCATTGTTCTTTTATTTTGTAGTGCAACTTCTTGAAATGGTGACAGAATTCTGAGCACCTGGGGTGATGAAGAAGAAAACAAGTTGTCATATAAAAGAAAGAAAATACATATACAACTTTCAAAAGCGTGAAGAGCTGTCATATTTGGCAGATCAAGATATTCAGAGAAAATGGGGTGTTTGAGAGCCACTTAGGGACAAACACATGAAGCTTTGCTTTTGTGCGACACTTTTGGGACTCGGGGCAGTTGGGGTGTTTTTGGGGGCATATTCTAAAATTCATAAAAAAGATAAAGGAAAGAAAAACTTCTGGGGAATTAGGTCTCTGTGCTTAATGCTGAAAAGTGTCATTCTTAAAATTTGAAATGAAAAGTAAGGGGGGAAAAGAAAGGCCTAAAATATTGTTTTGAAGAGCTATAATTCATAGAATCAACTTTAGTTATTCCATGCATTATAATATAAAAATGCAGCACACTGGATACACACTTTGGATACATTTAACCCGTTTCATGCACTCTACCCCCCCTACTCCCTCCTTTCTCTGCGACTGTCCATCTCTCATTTTTCTCCCTATTTTCGGTTTTAGACGGACATTATGCGACGCGTAGCTGTTTACATCTAGTGACCGTGAAGCCTATAAATATGCTTAATTAAAACAGTGGAATTGGTCACAGCTTAGCAATAATGGCTATCACACGGGGAGCGAAGAATCTCATTTGTGTGGGGAAGTAGAACATGATGCAGATGTGCTCTTGTCACTTTCAGCACTCATTAAGGCCAGGGAGCTTTGGATTGTCTTTGAAGGAATCCTTTTAAAAGACACTCCAATTAAGGTACATGTCCTGCGGGCGTCTGAGGAGAGGGAGAAGTCATACAGTACCCCAGTCCTCCTTCCACTCCTCCGTCGATCGCAGCGCGACTTAACACATGACTTACAATCTCGTGTCACTTCCGAGGAATGATAATGAAATTGGAGGATGGAGGGGAAAAAAGACAGCCCAGCTTAAAAGGACCAAGGGAATCTCACGCAGAAAATGTCATCTTCACTGTTGTGTAACTTCAATCTCATTGCCTTGTCTTTGGAGGAATTGGGACCATTGGGAGAGAGAAGAATCCGATTGCAGCCCTGCAGTACACCGCATCGCTGGAGGAGCTGAGCTTGTGTGTTTCTTCACAAATGAACTGCACTTAGAGAAATGTCAGATTTAAGCTGTGGCTAATATACGGCACATACATCAGTTAATGAATCTGGCTAATTAATCCAGCCTAGCAGCATTGTCAGTGGCTCAGTTCCATTCGCATTGTGAAAAGCTACTGTGTCTGAAGCCAACGCAAAGGGAAAAGGAAGTTTATTATCAAGTTGCACATTGCAATGTGGCCTTTGCTAGAACCCAGGGACATTGTTTTTCTCATAAGGCTGCAGCTGCTTTTAAAATGACAGGGCAGTGGGTCTTATTTGGGAGAGAGGATGTAGTGAAGCCATGTCTCCTATAGTTGCTCAAGGGGTGGCCAGTAGTTGAGGGTCAGAGAGAGTGCTGCACTGCCAGCCTGCTTGCCCTCCCCATCAGCACCTCATGAAATATCTAGACTTTGCTTCATATTTTAATGGGCAGAGGGATGCACAGGGTGGAGGCTGTGTGAGTGTGTGTGATGGTGGAGGGGAGTCCTCTGGAGAGTTTTGAGGGGAATGGTGGTCTATGCATCTCAGTGCTTATTTTTTTGCCTGTGAAAGAAAGAGGGAGAGGGAGAGCAAAAGATATTATTCTCCTTTGGAATCTGGATTCTGGGGCACACAGGCCCAGGAGTCAGTCAATCTGGCCAGTCTGAGGGGGGCGGCTGGGCGGGGGGTCCTAGGAGGGCTGATTAGACGGATGCTCTCCCATCATCCATCTCGACAGGCTGGCGAAAATTGGCTAGCCCCTCGCAGGGTAGAGTTCACGGGGGGAGGCGGTGGGGGAGGATGTGGAGCGGTGCACTGGATACCTGTCACAGCCTTTGGTCTGTTTCAGGATCTCAGCAGCAAATTAATAAAATATCGTTCCTGCTTCTCTTTACCTGCCGTGGCAGCTCTCCCTCTCGCTGCTCCTTCTCCCAGCTTGCACTGGCCCTTTGACCCCTCCGACTACTGTGAGAGATGAGGAGCCCAGGCAGCCTGTGAGTGGGCCAGAGTGTCAGGGAGAAACTCCAAACTCAAGACCTGGCAAAGAGAGAGAGAGCTTCCACTTCTCTCGCTGCTGGAAGACAGCTCCACTTCACACAGACTGACAAACGACGGCCCCGTCTCAGTGAGACATTTTGAAGTGTGATGCATGGGAAATGGCAACCCCAAACAAACAACAATTAAAAACAAGACTCCAACCTGAAACCTGCAAATCCTGTTTGTTAAAGTCTAAACTAAACTATAGACACTGAAAAAAGGCAAATGTAACATCCACCATTACAAAGTTCAGAAGTTGCATCTTAAGATAAAGAAGGATCTATGAAAAAAGCTTTGAGTTGGTCACAGTATAAATAAACTACTGTTGTGTATTTTTCTGTATGAATGTGATAAGAAACAGTAACGCATCCATATGAGCCACATAGGTATTTGAGAGAGTGTGTGCATGCAGTCACATGGGACTGCCTTTAGAGCATGGCACAGGTTGAGTGTAATGATCGTCTTATCCCCCGAGCTCATTCCTGCTCTCCTTTCAGAACCCCCTGTTTCACAACAAAGTGCCATAGGTCTTTCATGTTCTACTCTTGTCTTTTCACACAGTGTGTAAAACAATATAATCATGCATGAAACAACACCTCCGGGAGGTGGAGATCACTTCATTCCAAAAAATGTCAAACAAAAAAAGTAGGAAAATATCCCCAGGTTATTTGAGATTGTTTACAGGTACCGGCAGCAACCCTTGCTATATAGAGAACACTTGTACCAATGAGAGATGAAAATGCGATAAACAGGAGGCCTCGGCATGAATGAAAAGACTCGATGTAAGCAGTTTGGTGGAGCACTAGGCTTGTTAAATAACCTTCTTTGTGGTGGATTTGCATCTAGGTGGATCAGGACTTGTTTTATTCATGGTTGCGATGCTCAAATGACCAGCAGATAATGATCACATTCACCTTCCTCCTGGCAGACACATGCCTCTGTGTTAACAACCTGAATCTCAATATGAAAACTGTTGCCGATCAATGGGCGGCCAAGCCCTGGATACTTCCTCTGGCAACCCACTAATACATAGTGTGGCTAATCCAAGTTTCAGATAGATGCGCTTGGAGGATGAAGTCAGAAGCTTGTGGTTTTTTTTCTGCGCATTAAGGCAAATTAAGAATAATTCCATTGATTGGACTGAACCTGATGGTTATAGACTACTTATATTTTAATCATTCAGTTTCAAAAGGTAATACAAAAAGATCTGGATATGAGAAGTGTGCCATGTGTATAGTAAAGAATCCCCCAAACAAAACAGTACTGTTTGAAAACACCACCGCAGTGAAACAATATAATAAGGTCTGTTTCATTTTTTCAGGTTCTCCAAGGACCAGAGAAAAAGATTGCTAGAAAATGGATTATCTCTCTAACGTTGCAAGTTCATAAGTCCAACTACTAACTTTGTTGAAGGGCAGATACGGTCTCCCAGAGGACAAAGCTCATATTTAGCCATGAGGCCTCCTCTGTGATTAGGAGGGGAGATGCAGGCGTATTGACTCAACTGTGTTTTTGCCTCTGCACTGTATGTAATTACCTCTTCAAAAACGAACATTCCACTAATCCTCTAATTCCAGATATTTTAGTGCTCTGCTGGTCTAATAAGCAAATCAAATCATATCTGCACATCACAAATGAGTTTTGGAAACGGACTGAAATAATTCCTTCTGAGTCTCTCATCCCAGCCGGGATGGAGGGCATAGCCCGAGTGCAGTGAGCGGTGTTTAGTGTTTGTTAAGCTGTCATGTGTGATTAGCAGTCGTAGCTTCTGCTGGTGGCTCTTTTGCTACGCCAGCCCAAGGCTCACCTGTAACTCTGTCTGGAAGAAGAACTTCTGTGGGCACTGCGAGCAGTCGTAGATCTTATCCTCCTGGCCGTGTGCAGAGAAGATGTGCTGCTGGAGCTTATTGGCCTGGACAAATACTGCACCCGTACAAGGGACGGAGACACAGGGACAGAGGAGAAGACATTTATGAACGTTAGTGCATGACTTTACAAGTGCTGTAAATTTCAAAAAATGTCCCTGTAAGATGCCCATACTCTTTGCTTCCTATTGTTGACTGTGGTAAACTAGAGTAGAGCCTTGCCTGCATTAAGGGATCAAAGGCAACATCATATTTGCATCTGCCTAAATAAAAATTGGAGACAGACTATGTCAAATGGCAAGGAAAATTACTTAATTACAAACAAATAAATGCACTATCAACAATAGAAAGAAAACATTGTATGTATGTTGCTATATAATTGAAAACAAAAGACAAGAGAACAATTTAGATATTAACAGTGAAGCTAGAGTGGTCCTACTCATGGCACTAGAGCTAGCGGATGCATAATGTTTTGGGAATAATGATGCTCTTTATTTAGCACTACTGTGGGGACAACAAGCCAGAAAATAAACAACCACAAAAAATTGGCATGGCTTCAAGTGCAAAACATGGCCTCCATTAGTCTACATCGCTAATTATATTGACAATATAAATATTCATGGTGTTGCACTACTTATTCATGCAGACTTAGACTACATTCACCATCATATAAACACACAACTCGCTGGCACTTAAAACATATACCATACATTTGTGCTTTAATTAAACCATAGTCCACGCTAGAAAGCTAAGGGGGAGGCAATTGTGTGGGTCTTGTGTCTTGCATTTGTGTGTGTCCGTGTGTGTGTGTGTGTGTGTGTGTGTGTGTGTGTGTGTGTGCGTGCGTGCGTGCGTGTGTGTGTGTGTGTGTGTGTGTGTGTGTGTGTGTGCGTGTGTGGGTCTGCATTCTCCAAGGAGCACTTCAAACATGCCGTTTGTTATCCCAGACCCTTGTGCTTTAAGGATGGCTGTCTAATCTCAAAGGTCTGGATGCTCTGGAAAAGTTAGCATGTGGGGGCTTCATTTGAATTTCTTACAGCTCAAAATAACTTTTCTTCTAATGCATGCACCGTGGGGCCACAAGGAGAGGGAGAAAAAACGCACAGCCACAAAAGGTGAGGTGTCTGTCGGAGATGGCTTTGGGGTCGCTGCAGCCCTGTGGCGGGGCTCTGCAACATTAACGTGTCCCAATTTGAGCTCACCTGGGAGAGTGGTTATTAATTATTGAGCTGCGTACACTTGAGACACACTCAGCTTCATTGAATGTCACACTCCTGACCTGGGAAATAAAAGTTTAGATTCAAAGCAGACACACTGTGGTGATGCTTTCAGACTGCTAATGCCCTGGGTGACAGCTGTCTCTGGAACATGGCAGCATGTTAACCAGAAATGAACAAACCTCCTCTAATGAACAAACAACAACTCCATGGTCCATTTCAGAAACTAATGACCACAACAATATGAAGACAAACATAATTGCAGATAGGTGGCTGGTTTTACAGTCTGCTACAAAACATTGCCGCTCACGGTTAAGGCCTCGGCTATCATGCACATTTGAGCCTCTGTTATGCTCCAAAAACGATGACAATTTTCTTTGTGGGGAATACATGCTCTGAAAGACAAAATGTGTAGATAAACAATAGCTTTTTTCTTTAGTTGTGTTTTGTCTGCATACACTGTACAGAAGCAGGTCACAG
This sequence comes from Sander lucioperca, assembly GCF_008315115.2. Classification (NCBI taxonomy): domain Eukaryota; kingdom Metazoa; phylum Chordata; class Actinopteri; order Perciformes; family Percidae; genus Sander; species Sander lucioperca. Next base: position 11,431,368 of record NC_050181.1, on the reverse strand, counting down.
CAGCTGCAGGAAGCCTTCATTATGTCTTTGGCTAGCAGAGGAAAACGTCAATACAGCAAAAATAAAAATGGATTTGAGACTTGGGGGGCCTTCAAATACTGTACAATAGGGCCAAACACAACTGAGATGTCAAGCTAGCTGATGCGAGCTGTTTACATGCATATCTGGTCCAGTTCCAGTATGAGACACATTTAATCAACTATGCATTTATCAATTTATAGCTCTGCATTCATTCAGATGCAAGTGGATAATGACAGCTGATTTAAGTGCCCGAGCCTAAAATGCACTAATGGCACTAACAAGTCTACTGTATATAAGAACAATAAATACTAAATGGACTTATTATATTATTTAATGCAAAGATGTAAATGGAAGCTCAACAACTTTTTAGCTAATTCATATAATTCAGTTTTTACATTTTTACAGGTTTGGGTTACATTTATGATTACTAAAGATGATTGGAAAATGCAGTGTTTGCTAATATAAACTGTGGTAGCCATTTAATTAGTTGTAAGAGTTAAAATAAAGACTCTTTCTTTGTCTTCATCACCAAATTAGCATGCAACATGTCATAAAGGGATAAGCTGAAACGGCCAATGAGGGGACATTGTATTGGTATTTGGCAGCAAGAGTCACATATGAAATATGCCATTGTCATGCCCATTTAAAGGAGGAAACGAGGCATGTCCTCCTAGAGGGTTAAAATGAGGACATAGAGAAACGGGAAAGAAATAATCCAAAATCACATCCAAACAGGATCAGTGGCTGGCCATTGTGTCTCTCCCTGCTGAGAATGAGAGAAAATAAAGGAGGGATAGAGAGAGAACGACAGAGAGAGAGAGAGAACTTTGTGGAGTTTGTTGGCCGTGGAGCCAAAGCAGAGCTGAACAGAGCGCTGAGCCGGGTTGGGCGTCAGGGGTGTCAGGGCTGAGGGGGCTGAGGGGCCAAGGTCTCCTCGCTGTGGGGGATATTAAGCCCTCTGATTAGATCTCAGGGGCTGCCCATGGCAGACGTCTCCTTTACCACAGGCCCCAGCTCATCTTTATTTTGGCAGGGTGGTGCTCTCTGCAGGCTGCACTGCACCAATACTAAGATGTTTGTGCAGGGAGGGAATAAAGTTTATCCTTTTTTCCCCTTTCTCCTTTTCATTTATTTATTCGTCTAGCCTACATGTGTTCATTTCTGTTTAATCCAAGAGTTCACAATGCAGAGGCTGATCCAAGTGTTCTGAAGCAGCACAAACAAGTCGGCTGTGTAAGTTGATTTGGAGCTATAAGCTGATAACTACGATTTTTTGAGTTAAAGCTATGCCCATGTCGGTTTTTTTTGGATGCAAGATGTCATAATTCTAACATCACACACAGCAGAACGTGGGCAGCGACTAAACAAAAAGCCAATTAAACTACTGTATTTGTGAAACTCTTGCCGATTTGCATCCTGTAGTTTTTCAAGTTGTACTTCACACTGTGACATAAGTAAAAGAAAAGCACACACACACACACACACACACACACACACACACACACACACACACACACAGACACTTTCATCAGGCACACTTTCTTCTGTTTTGTTTGTCTTAAGCACATATTCCCAATCACAATTTCCACACCAGCCCTCACTACTGCTCCTAAGGGTGCAGGCAGACACTTCTAGCTGCAGGCTCCCCCACTTCTGAAACCTGTCAAATCTGTCCTGGGAGAGTCAGCCTCCCTCTCATCATCCAGGGGCTTATGGACCTCTCTCCATTTACCCTCCCTCCCCTACACAGTTCTCTTTCCCTCATTCTCTTCCCCCCTTTCATCTCACATCCAAACTTGCCAGTTGCAACCTTCTCAGCTTCCTCCAAGTTTTGTCTCCTTTTCTCCTCTATTTTGTCTCCCCTCATCTACTGTCTACGACTTACTTTTCCCCGTTCTTTCCTCCGTCTGTTTTGTGGTATGGTTTGCCCTCTCTCCCTTCCCTTAGGTGCAGATTGAGGATAATCAGGTATGTCAAAGAATGACAATCACTCCCTGCCTCCCACCAAGTTTTTGGGTCACGGGGGTGGGGGGTGGGGGGGTATATCAAACTAACACATTGGCACAGAGTGGGGATGATCTTTTGAACAAAGAGTAACTTTGTAAATTGAGTGAGCTCAATGACCCAGCCACTATTACCAGCACCACCTAGTTTGATCAAAAGTTTGCTTTTATGTTCAGACTCATTATGTCTGTAATAGGGATCATTTTAATCTGTAAATAAGTTTTTGGAATAGTGTACAATCAACAGCATCTCATCAAACAACATAAAAGTGCTGCTTATGTGTTAATGCATAATAATCACAGTACATAATAGTATGTATATACATGTATGGGGAGTAACTCTGCGTCAAGTGTAGTTTTATTTGTATATTTTAATACTTATATTCATTGTGTTGACAATACTTACTGTATATACTTTTAATCCTACTTTTACTTTAACTTTACTTTACAACTCTCTCCTAGAAATTATATTTTGTACACTACCAATTTGTTTTGCCAGTTACTTTTTATGGGCAACCAGGTGTTGACATCCTGAGTCCTGTTTGGTTATGTGTGTGCAACAAAACCACTAAGGTTACGGTTAATTAAAGATCGTGGTTTTGGATAAATAAAATAAACACGTCTTGTGTTGTGCAATGTTGACTTTTACAACATTTAAGCAAGACCAGAATCATTCCCTAACCTTAGCTAAGTGCTCTGAGTTCCGAAACACCATTAGAAGTTAATCACACTTTAATTGCAGACATTGTATGAAAACAAATGAAATACTGTGTCAGTGAACATTTTGTTTTATTGCTACTTTTACTTAGGTAAAAGATCTGAATACTGCTGCTGCATGACTGTATATGTCTTAAAAGTAACAAAAATCTGTGAAATTGAACACATACATACTACATACATTTATCTAACAATAAACTGCAAGTTAGTGTATGTCAGGGTGTAAAAGTAGTGTCTTTTCCCTACTTTATACCAGGCTCAACTTGAAGAAATATATTCAAGGACAGCTGTCAGCCAAACTCTGAGTTCCTCCTTTTCCTCCGAGTGCTCTGACTTCAGTCTGCCTGTCCCCTGCATCCCCAACAGAGGGAGGCCTTTCAGTCCATACATGCTCTCCACAGCCTGCCTTCCCCACCGCCATGGGCCTTTGCCCATCTGTCTGCTCTGCGACCACTGTCCTGAGGGTGTACTCTGTCTCTCCCTCCTCCCCTCTCCCTCCCAGCATCCCTCTCTCATGCGCCGTGATCGATATGGACGCGGAGGGAGAGAGGGGACCTGTCTGTCAAAGCCGGCGGTGGAAAATGAAGGCTCAGATGAAGGAGGCATGCTCTGTATATTAAATGCCCAGACCCCTGTGAGGGGTGGAAGGGGGGTTCGGGGTGGGGATATATCAATAGGCTTCTGCTAAAAGAGAGATAAGGCCCAAAAAGCAATAAGAGAAGTACAGCGGAGTAGCGGGAGGGGAGTAGAGAGAAAGAGAGATGAGGAAAATTAATAAGGAGCTGAGCAGTGAGGTAGAGGAAGAGGTAAGAAATGTGGAACAAAGATATTTGAGCATAATGCAAAATGTGAGGCAATAAATGCTAATTGGTATAACTAGTGAAGAAGGGGAGACAAATTAGTTCTTTTTGAGCAACTGGGGGGGGGGGGGGGGGTGTTGCTGTTGCAGGAAGCGCAAAAGAGGGAAATGAGCTGAGGACCCAAAAAGTGCGAAGAAGAGTAAAGAGCTGAGAAAGGAGAAAGAGTGAAGAGCTGAAGTTAACGACTTTGCAGATTTCATTATAGAGATAGTTAACCCTGTTGACACTGAAGGAGGGCGCTATCCTCTCAGGAGGAGTCCGGTCCCTCCACCTCCACGCACAGAGACAGATGAGATCATTACAGCTATCAGCACCACTGCCATCCACAATTAGCACATCTCCTTTTCTTTCCCCACTCCTCCATCCCCCATCTCCCCTCAGCTCACACTGTCCTCCCCCCTGCTCTCTTTCTTCCCCCAACTCTCACCTCATGACACTTCTTTGGCCTTGATTTGGAGGCAATTTGACTAAATAAAAAGCCACATGCAGCAAACTGTTCTCAGCTTTAGCAGACCTGCTTGCTTGACCTTTCCCCAACTCATTTAGAACCCATTTGCCATTTCACACATAAAAAAAAGACAACACGGAAATGCAAATCTTTGCATCTTGAGAATGTAAATGTCTCTAAACATGTACATAAAAAAACAACTCTACCATTCAAATCTTTCTATCAGTCCACTGGGTTGCAAATCCATGATACACACTCTTATGGACACAAACACATGCACAATGCATACCTGTAAAGCAGACTGGACACTTGAAGGTTCCTCCCATGCCCTCAAAGCTGTGCTCAATCAGGTGGCATTGAAGTTTCGCTGGTGAGTCGAATGACTGACTACAGAGCTTGCATTCATGGTTCAATCCTTCCTCTGCAGAGAAGAAACAACAAAAACACACAGAAAATCATCAGAAAGAAAATAAGCAGAGCATGAATGGCAGAGGTCTCATTCTGCCTTTTCCTCTTTTACAATTTAAATCAACACATTTGTTGCAAAGACCCCTGCTTGTGATTTTCATGAGACAGGAAATAATATAAAGTGTGATGTGCACCCATCAGGCATAAATTAGATGACCAGCCAGGGTTCTAATCACTCAGAGGAGGCCTTGCACTTAAAACACGGTGAGCGTCCTCATTTAGAATAACTTACATGCAAAATCATTTATTTTTAGCGTCTGCAAATTACAACAGATTTTGAAGGACGTCTAAACGAAGGAAACAATCATTTGTGCTTTGAAAGGTGAATCAAAAATAAATAATGTAGAAAGAATAGTTCACTAGTCTCATTCAGATTTTCAGTGTTATTACTAAAATAATATTAAAAAATTGTTTCTGAAACCTTCATTTTATGTCACCAAATCATCTCATCACTTCTTCAGTGTACACTGACTGTCAAGGCTGCCAAAACAGCTCTCCTTTACAACATGTTCACATGTCGACATTTTTAATACAGTAATACGACGAGTTATTTCAAGAGCACGACAGATTCCCAGTTTATCTGCTTGGCATTAGAATTCCCTGCACGTCTATCTAAACATTACACTACCTCAGCCGAGGCCACTGATAGTTTAAATGAATGTCGTTCAGACTGTGAACCTACACACTCATTTGGAGCACAACAATGTGCTGACTCAGGCTTTCAGAGAACTGCCCATCTCCAGCGCGTCAATAAAAAAGGCCTATACGCTTTGCCATGGGGCCGGACTAGTGCTCGATCAAACTCCTGCCAACCCTGACATTAGGCCAGCTACTGCAAGGAGGTGGGGTGGATACACTAGGGACTCATCTAGGGTTTATCCCCAGGTCTCTACAGCCCAGTGCCCACCGCATATGACCTGGGTACCAGAAGCATGAATAAACAGTCCACCTAACCAGCTGTGCCCGGCTTGAGCCCTGGAGGATCCAAGTAGAGGGTTAATCAAAGATGCTTTAGGCAAATTTGGCAAAACATGTCTGCTGAAAAACTGCTGCTATACAATAGAAATATAGTATAGTTACAATACAAACCTGCAATGAGCAAGGCACTTCCTGCTTTGTAAATTTTGTTCACCAGCAAATTTCCTTTCTTTTTCCTTTTTTTTTTTTTTTTTTTTTTTTTGTCTATTGACCACTAAAAGCTCACCTGAAACAAACCTTTTGTTTAGGGTTACGTTTGTATGTAGAGGAAGGAACTGCTTTGTATCACTGTTTGTTCACCATCAATTTTCTATTTTTAAATTTTTCACTCATTTTACTCAATTTACTATGCTCACCTGATACGTTGGTATATAAAAAGGTACTGTAGTATCTCTGCACCTATTGATTCTGACTAATAGTGACAACTGCAACCCAACGACCCCTGGTATTTGTAGGAAGAGAGGGGAATGGAAACATTTCCTGCAGTGCCAAAAGAAACTTGAACTTTCTCCTGTAACACAATACCACATGTCCTTTTACAATCGTTTCTCAATAACATAAACATATGGCATTGCATATTGCATTAGGTGGTGTCTACAACATAACGACAAAACATACAGTAAGTTGTGCATCAGCACAAGCTAACAGACTACGTGCTCTCATGACTGTCTAGTCAAAGGTAAAGGCCGATCAAAGCAGCTCATAGTAGTTTGGAAGGGACTGAGTTGATGATATGTTCTGCAATCATACATTTTACAGATGAGCTATTCTGTAGCCTACATGTGTGTCCGAGTGTAGCAGCAGGCATCAGCAAGAGAGGGGGAGGAGGGTGGCACAAGTGCATCTACGCAATAGGATCACTGCCCTCTTTGATCACCATTCAGTTTGCTTATCTGTGTGAGGATGTACACTAAGGTTAAGCTTGCTGCAGGGTTCACAGATCTGTTCTTCTGCCATATGCGCAGCCCCTTATTTGACCCTAGTGCATAACGCTGTCCCTTTGGAGACCTGGCCTGCTTCATTATGCAGATAACTCTGCACCTGCCTGACTGACCCTGTGTGCATGCATGTGTGTGTTTATGTCTGTGAGCAGGTGCATCAAGGGAAAGTGGCATAGAGATATTTATACAATATGCTTCAAAATTTGAAGAATAAGGCTGGTGTTCTTCTATATTTTTCTTATGCCAACAAATACCATTAACGGATTAAAACCAACAATGTGTTATTATGTTTCAACTTCCCTACCATGAATGTGGCTCTTGGCATCAAACCCATTCATTCCCATTAAATAAGTACACCTTTAAAAACAAGTCGCAAATATGTAGTTTAATTTTTTTTTTAAAAAGAAGCAGTAATTCCCTAAAACAGTTGGACGTTGTAGATTTTACCAAACATTACTAAAACAGGAGTAAATCGTGCATTTGCTGGGAACTATTTTTCGTGGATTAATACACATTTGGTGTGCAAGCAGGATGGTGTATTTGGGATTGACTCAAAATAAACAACATTGCCCATGTTCATCGTAATGTAACAACATGTTACCTGGTGCACAGGTGGGGCTCATTCATGTGTTGTAATAGTTTTTGGAAACAATAGAAGTCTATGGCACAGAGCAATGAGCTACAGTATATCTTTGGCTACATGCACAATACTTGTTAGGAGGATTAATTCAGTGTTGGTTTTGGTGTTTTAATGGGAATTGTTGACAATTAAAAAAAGTTGTTGATTTGGAATACAGTATATTGAATACAACATTACTATATTTACAGTAATATGTGTTTACATTTTTGTCAGTACATAGTTCTTCATATGTTTATAAAGAACTCTAAACTGAAAGAGTGCTATGTAATATATACAGTAGATAAATAGATGGAAAAAGGAAATAGAATGAGGGATCAATAGAGGTTTGACTGTGAGTCTGTTATGAGTAAATTGTGCTCTGCTAGCCCCTGTAATGCAGCCTGTGTAGGGCTGGGTTTGTATTCAGCAGTGTAACAGCGGTTGAATCAAGCTGGCAGCCTGTTTCTTAGTGAGAGCCAAGGGAGGAAGTCAGCTCGATCGCCCCTATAGCTGCCTCATTGGGCTGAGGTCACTTCCTGTCGCTCCCCCAGCCTTTCTCCAGGGCTGCCCAATCAGTATGGCCCTGCGTGGGCTCCCACCCCTCTCTATGCACTGAGCAGACTCTGGATATAGTTACAGGGCCACAGGGGACTGTCAGCTCTCTCTCTCTATTCTCATCTCTGTCTCTCTCCCTTCTCTGACTCTCTGTTTCCTAGTCTCCCAAGTGTTCTCCGCTGCCACCACCCTGTCCCTCTGCACTCCTAAGAAAATCCTTTAGATGAGAACGGCTCCTGTGCCTGCTCCCTCTAAGCATCCCTGACACCAGCAAAGTAAGCCCATCTGCATATCCACAGGGCCTCGCGTTCCTGTGGCTCATGGTTTATGTATTTCACAGCTCCTTAAAACACAAACGCCTAATATCTCTCCCATGTGGAGGACAGGAGAGGGAAAGGCAGAGTGGAAAAACTACTCTAAAAAAGAATGGTCTTTATTTCTCTGCGCTGTTTACTTTTTATCCAGGCTGAAGTTCATGTCCTATTGAAGGTTGTTTGGGACATTGGGGCATGCGGGTCTGGCTTGCATAGTTTAGGGAACTCTTTATGTAACAACGGCACAGCTGCAGCATATTGAATTCCGTACGTTTAAGGCAGCGGTAAAGGTGTGTGTACATTTGATAGAGACGTCTTCGTTTGCTTAGTGCCAAATGCACAGCCATCAGCTGACAGTGAGTAAAAGACTGAAATTAAAGTAACTAAAGACTTTCTGATAATAGTGTGTAGTTAAGTATAACGCAGGACATTGCTTAATTAAAAACTCTCCCTCAGCTTATTCCGTTCCAACGCCACCACTGGCCCTTACTCTATTTAAACAACTCTGTTGAGGAGCAGTTTGAATTAGAGGGGAATTCAGAATCACTTTGAGCATTTGGCTTCGGAAGAGAAAAATCTGATACTTAGATTTACACTCCTCTCTGGGGGATAGTGAATGGTTCTTTGAAGCTCACTCTTAGAGGGACCCATGCTGCTTGTGTTGCCAAAGCAGCACACTCTAACAAATGATATTAAGGACATCAGTCAAGGCACTTCTTTGCTGAAAGTAATGAGTAAACAAGTGGGAGAACAAATTGAGAAAATGTAGTAGGCAGGAATGGGTTGTTTTGGAAAAGCCGGAGACAGAACTACCATAGTAATCAAAGTTGGTCCAGTCAAACTGGCAATACAAAGTTTCTAAACTGCCAAAAGTTGCCATAAAAGCAGACATACCAGCTCGGAGCTATCTTGTTTATGAGGAACTTCACCTTTAGCAAGAGTTTGCTTTCCGTTCTACCATCTGTTTCACAATATTCAGCCTGATGTTGGAGTTGTATGTTAATATGGTTTTCAACGGACTCACTGCTGTATATACAACCCACTATGGGATTGTGGATGGTAGCAGAGTAGACAGCTCCAGGCCTGTAAACAGTAGGTGGGTTTACTTCTCTCTTCTCTCCGCGGGAACTATCCATTAACAGATAATGGGGGGAAAATCAGAGTGATTAAGGCCCAGGGAATTATGGGTGAATACAAATTGACTCCACCTCCGTGTGGTGTGCTCTCTTGAGGTAGACGCACTGCTCATAAGGAACAAACTCATTTCAGAAGTACTACAAGGCCCATTAAGGCCTGGAGAATGCTGCAGATGGGGGTGGGAAGGTGGTAGGTGGGAGCGCAAAGGGATGGACTCCCCCTGGACCAAAGCTGATTGGAGAACTGGCGCCTGGGGGGAACATTACTAATATCTATTTCCTGCCTCCACAGTTTGAGACGGACAGAGTGAATCAAGTGCAAAATGTCAAAATTAAAGTACAAGATTTAATCATGGCACCTTGAAAATTCACCCCATTCTATCAAAGTGTTAATGTATTACACGAACAGTGATGGAAATGTGGTCGAGTGCTAGCTAATAAAATTAAAGAGATTGGAAAACTACCGCAGCATGAAAGGGAAAGCTTTACTCCAGTTTGCCTGTGGGGAAGTGGGAATGCAAAAGACACATTCTGTGTCTGCAAGTGAAAAGTAAAAGATGAGCTAAGCGAGGTACCAAAGCCCTCATGTCAGGGTCCCAAGTTCGGTGCATGCCTGATGCTGTTTTCCAACCTCCAGAGAGAGAAGGAGGAGTGAGGTGTTGGCTGTGACATGTCAGTGGTGGTGACACCCGCACACAGCAAGAGCAAAGGATTGTGGGGGAACATGGATCTGGGAGAATGTCAGCTCTGATGCATGGCAGCTCGTTGGAGGTGCTAATCAGAGCAAGGCTAGGCTCCTGCTAGGATCAGCCACTCTGCGCCTACATTAACCGCCTCACAGCTCCCCTGGCTACTGGGCCAGAGGTAGAAACACCAAACTGACAGGTTTTTGTGTCGAGATAAACATGCGTAACGCTTGAATGGATGTTACAAAAGGTTTAGCAGACTAGAACACCTTTTGGAGTTCACAAAACATGGGGGACAAAAACATAAGGACACTTCTCCTTCTCCCTAACATAAACACACTGAGCAGACAGTTCCACTTGAGTTATTTGCCAAGAGCCCCTGTGCATCTGTTTAGAAATACTCAGTTTTTACTCTGAAGCAGCAAATAAAGAAAATAAAGCCAAAAGTCATTGGTGAAGCATTAATATTGGAAACATATGAGAAAAAAGGCACAACTTTATGCTCAATTAGTAGGCAGGAATGGGTTATTATGAAAAAGCCATTATTATTATTTGTATTATTCTTATTATGTTCAATAATTTTATACCAGAAAACCCAGATGTATAAAGGATAAGTTCAGACAACATGAATGCATGTGCCGCTTCCTACACCGAGCCTGGTATTTATGAAGAACATGCTGTGCTTTGTGTTCCTTAAAGCAGCCATATTATGCTCATTTTCAGGTTCATAATTGTATTTTAAGGTTGTACCAGAATAGGTTTACATGGTTTAATTTTCAAAAAACACCATATTTTTGTTGTACTACACAGCTCTCTCTCACTGCTGCAGATCCTCTTTTCACCTGGTCTCTGTTTTAGCTACAGAGTGAGACCTCTTTTCTTCTTCTTCTTCTGTACTATCTTTGATTGCACTGCACATGCCCAGTAGCTCAGATGTAGATCATGTCAGCTAGCTAGCTCCATAGACAGTAAAAGACAGGCTGTTTCTACAACTTCGGTCAGTTACAAGGCAGGATTAGCTGGGAGACTTCTAAATGAGGGCGCACATGTAAGTAGTTCTTTTGTAGATTATGGTGAACTTGTGTGTGTTGTAGCAGTGCTTTGCTATTGAGAACGAGGTAGCATGCTAGTGTTAGCATTAGCGTTAGCATGCTAACGAGCTAATGGTTGCGGTCAGCCTGCTCGTTTCGGCTTGTGACGTCACAAGCCGTGCCGATTTTGAACAGCTCACCCAGAGACTGAAGGCAGGACACATTCAGAAACCGTATCTCACTCTAAACAGCATGGATGGATTTTTTTCAAAGTTTGTATGTGTGTGGAAGCACCAGAGACACAACATAACACCCCAAATCCCAGAAAAAGCGATTTTTTCATAATATGGGCACTTTAATGCATGGCTTATATTAGGCGTTTAGAAGCTTTTATTACTCAGTTGTGTTGTGGCAGCATGGCATTATATCAGAGGAAATTTGATTTTGTGTTTCAAGTTACATCTCATTCAATAGCAGATTATATGTTGACATTTCTCATTCTATTCTTTTTTTAAATTCTAGAATAAGTAAATGTGCGATGTCACTCAAATCCCATAGTAAAAGAGTAAGAAAAACACACAAGTTAGTCCTACACAAGATATGTCATGACATATGTGTTGTATGACATTTTGGAGGGCCTTGGCCAATCATTATTGCAAATGTTGTGCATATATATACTTTAAGATTTGAAACTGCACTGAATGTAATTTATCAGTCTGCAGCCTGCCAAAGGGAAACTAGTTGGTAAAACCATGATGAAGCTGGTGTTTCAGCAGCTACTGTATGCTTTGAATGATGCCATTTTGTGTTTCGCCTGGACCACATTACTAGCTATTCTTACAGCTGAAACCCACCATGGCTAAAACTCGGTCAAATGAACAGTGTGTAGGTCACAGAGGCAGAAGAAAAGAAAAAAAAAGAGAAGGGAGAAATCCAACACAACAAAGGCAAGAGCTGAATACTTGTTAACGAATGATGTGTAGGCGCTGCAGCTGCAGGCAGGTATGGAGGTCCGTTGGGGACAAACAGTGCAGGCTGCTGAGATGGATTGCATGGGAGTGCTGGACCCCCTGCAGCCACACAAACACCTTTCTGCACTGAAATGCTCTAATTTACTCTATACATGCCTATTCTAAACTGCTAGGCATTTTCTTGTTAGAAGGAAATAAAGGTCAAGTGGCTACGCCGTGACTTTCCGAAGATCTTGTGCTCAAAGAAAGTTGCTGTGCACGTGAGAAAAAGAAAAAAAAATTACAAACAAGCAAAGAAACAGTAAAAAGGAAAAAGAAAAACTTTCTGGCAAGCAAAGAGGAGAGAAAAAATGAGGTGTGAATCTAACCAGAATCTCTTTCAGCTCTCAAAAGATTGAGTGGCCTGAATGTAAAAAGTTAATTACGGGCACATGCCTGGCTTTTTTCGCTAGCCTCACTGTGGTATTGTCAGGCTGAGGTATGTGGCTCTATGGGGTCTGTGGTCCACACAAAGGAGCAGGGAAAGAGAGCGTTGCGGAGAGGCCCCTTGGCTGGGCTCACGGCATGGAACACTGTACAATTAGCCAGCCCCTGCGTTCTGCCGGCTTATAATTATCAGTGCTTGCCTTAATTGACTCCCTTAGCCTGCTGCAGAGGGACCCCCCCCCCTCATACCCCCTTCCCCCCTGTTCAACGCAGGCCAGCGAGTGCCACGCCAGGCTCTCGAAAGTCATTTAAAAAAGCGCTCATATTTTCGACACAAAAAAGGGGGAACATTTGGTGAGAGAGAATTCATCATCAGGTGTCTAGAGGTTTTCCTTAATAGAAAAGCTGAGTCCCACTGAGTGCGCTCCGTGTAGCGGCCAGCCACGCATGCTCAGGACCAGCAAGCCGCCATTCGCAGCGGGCCACGAGACATTAGCATAATTTTATATAACACAGGCACCCGCACTGGAAATTTAATACATCTCAGCAAATACGAGACAGGCGTTTTGCATAATTTTTTTCTCATTCTCTACCTAGCTTCCTCTCTTCCTTCTATCTTTCTGTCCTCGCTCCATGTCTCTCTCCTGTCTCGTCTTCGTCTTGCCTAACTCCCTCTCTCTCTCTGGCCACCACTCTCTTTTGCCCCTGCCCCCTTCACAACCACCCCTCTCTCCTCGCCCCATGGTGCTGCTCTCACTAGGAGAGGGGAAGTTCATTACCTCAGCTAAATCAGAATTAGTCCCTTCATTTTGACGGGGCGAACTTCATTAGAAAGGCCCTTCCTTAATCCAGCAGGGAGAACTGATGAATCTACATGGGGGCAATAATTTGCTTCACACAGCACATTCAGCTACTTCCTCCACACTGTTTCCCCCTTCCTTTTCACCGTCTATCTGGCTCTATGTACTTATGGTTACATTTTTATTAGATCTAAAACCTGAGAAAGGAAAACACCTGCATATAATTAACTAATGGCAGCAGGGAGGGTGTAAAGAATGAGTTATGCTGTTTGGAATGTCCCGTCTCCCAACAGGCTTCAGGGCCTCTGGAGCAGCCATGGCTGACTTGGCTGGCACTCAAACACAGACTGAGTGAACACGGTCGACAGCAGACGGGTCTGAGGTAACTATTCAGGATGATTATATGCCATGATTTTGTTCTTGTGTTTTAAGATACACAACTCTTTTACTGTACATGTGGTTGTACTGTAGGTAGAACGAAAAAACAAACATAAGAATGAGTAATTTACTGTTATGAAAGAATCCTTGCATCCTTTATTTTTTCTTTTTCTAAATCACAAAGTTTTGTAAGACTCTCTAAAGAGACGAAGCTTCAGCAGTTGTCCAGATCCTTAGAACAAACTAAGCGAAGAGATGTGAATCAGGACAGACAGCCCCTGACTGCCTTACCACAGCGCCTGGTGTCAAACAGATGTGCAGCTTGGCAGCTACGCTCCCCAGAAAACAGAGAGTCCACGGATTCCAGGGTGGTGTTGAGTCGTGTTGCCCTCCCCCCATCTCACCACTCCCCCGTCCCCCAACAGCCCCAATTACCCCACACTGTGCCCCTGCAGTCTCCCTCCCTCATCACCTCCACACAGGGGTCCCCTGACTGGTAATCTCGTCCCTAGAATGTGAAATCTCCGACAGCGATGCCCCGCGCTTTTACCCCCTACCTCTGTGGCTGATGGGTAAATTGGAATGGCGCTCCCTGCTGGTGCAGAGAGCTCTGAACAGACAGCAGTACACACATGCTGAGGCACCCCTCGCACGCTCTGTCTAATATAGTGGACATGCACACTCTCTCTCAAGCTGCATTATCCATGCACAGACACACGTCCACGCACAGATATACACACGGGAACAAACAGACATACACACATTCACAAAAAAGCATTATGATCTGTTCGCCCTCATCTGCATAAAGATTGAATATATGATAAATAAACAGATACTAGGAACTGAGTCAATACATGTTCAAATTTAAATGTGCACCGTTTGGAATGGCTCAGCTTGGGTCCTTTTTGCAGAAACAGCACCTGATGTTGGTTGCCATAGTTTCTATTATGTGTACAATATAAGACAGAACTCACATAACAGAAAAACAGTGTAAACCGCAGAGTAAAAAAGCACATAGCTAGGTCCACAGCATGTATTATAAGCACTGCCAGCTTGGTGTTTTTTCAATAAGCATATTATAAAACTAATAAATACAATCAATGTATCTATTTCTATCTAAATCTATTTTTTTTTTTATGTGGCCAGGAACCAGGGTAGGATTTCCCAGAGGGCTGGTTTAGCTGTCCGTGGCTTCCACCCCATCTATCTGTCTATTTTTCTACTCAGTCAATGCTCTGAAGCATGTGTGAACGGTTCGCAGGGACGTCCTGAAATAGGCAATGGGACCTGAAGGGGCTAAAGATCACTGCAGAAGAAGCCACAGAGGCCTTCCTGTCAAAGGCAGTGCTTTCAGGGGGCCAGGGGTGAGGGGGAGCCAGAGGGAGAGAGCCAGAGACATGACACACATTTCATTACACTTAAACCAACTGTGGGTTCAACTTAAAGCCCTGGATTTCCAATGGCGTCTCAAAGGATGGAGTAAGTGGAGGTATAAGAGAATGTTTTTTTACAAAGAACACAATGGGTAGGTGGACAAAGGCATGCAGCTGGACTAATTGCTTGGGGGCTTGTAGGAATATTTTTCTAAGTACTTCTGTTTAAAGCTCAATTTAGTGGCGTACGTCACTCTGGTGAACATTAAATGTAAATCTCACTCCAGCTGCAATTAGAAAGGATATTATAATCAAAAGTTACATTTCACAATGTTTGCATATATTTGTAATTTATCTAAATGTGTTTTTCTTTGATTAAAAACACCGTCACACATTTCTTCCAATTTTATAAATTCTTTAGCTTTTGTTATTTATCTAAAGGTGAGTGCAGCATCAGAAGAATCTCCTCTCCTCTCGTCCGTGTTTACTGCCGTCTGACGGCTCTGTTTAATTTCTGCCCATAAACACATGGGCCTTAGACGAGAGCGTAGAAAACAGTACTTATCCCAGACATGCCCAGAGTGGTCTTTTCAGCGAGAGCTCTTCTGGCCTTGCACAGAGACTACTTGTCCATTAAGACTGTCAGAGGATGCTCTCAGAAATGATAGGCCGTATCTCTGGAGAGGTCTGCAGGGAGCATGCTCAGATGGGGGCTGGGGTTAAAGAAGAGTGAGCTGGATGGGTGTAGCGCAGTGGGCAGTCATGCACAGGGTTAAAAGGGAATCTGCGCACAGTTTCATGGCTTCCCAGCTTGGGTGTACATTGTCGCTCAGCGACGTACTGTAAAGACACACTGCCTGTCATCATTGCTACATTATGGGAAATATAATTTGCAGCCTAACCTACTTTGCTTTACAAAGAAATGTCTATTTAAAATTCCTTGGAGTATTATCAAAAGGGCTATAGAATTACAAAACGCTATTATTATTGCTCGCTTGGGGGGAGCCCTCGCTCATTAAGCTTCTAAGATGTCGTGGGTTTTGATTATTCTATCAGCCTCATTCTCTTATTATAGTGACAAACTCCTGCTATTTTGTTGCCAATCTCCTTCCAGCTGTCACATCGCTTGAAAGATCACAAAAACCTTCAAACACATTTGTGATATGTCGTCAACGTCACCAGACATCGCTTGATTCCCCCATTGAATTTGTAGGATTAACTTGAGGAAGAAACGTCTCATATTTCTTAACTGGTTGCTACGTCTGACATCAGAGTGTATGAGATTCTAGCATACTGGTATTGTCCAGGGGAGGGAACCCTCACTCTAACCGTCAGCGCTCTTCCAAGTGGGACAGAGATGATTAAAACACACCATGGCTATGACTGACAGACTCCCCACCGCTTCTAGAAGATGACATGTCTCCAAGTCACACAGCAAAGCAACTCCTCTAATTTTAACTCTGACTACAACACCGACCCCCTCTGTCAAAACCCACAGAAAACAGCCATGCTGAGATTCTTAACTACAATTAAAGTGATAACAACTAAACAGAGAAATAAGTTAAAAAAAATAAATAAATAGGGAGGGTGGAGACAAAAGGGGTGAGAAGGCGCCATTTCCCTCAGGTGCACACAAACAGCAGGAACCTGTGAGCTTGTGACAACACCTTCAAACATTTCTGTTACTTTCACAGAAATATCTGATGCTGATGCTCCAATGTGATGCTTCCGCAGCAGTCTTGTCCCAGCGCACATTCGACTTGGCAAGCTCTTGGTTACCAAAAAGAAAAAAACACCCTCCTAACGGAGTGTGTTTGACATTTGTCATGACAGGAATACAGTGAGAGGGAAAAAAGAAAAAAGGAGTAAGAGGTGGGAGGGGAAGAGGAAAATGGAGGAGTGGCAGAGGGAGATCGATGTGTGAAATTGTATGTGTGAAGAAAATCATTCGGCATTCGTTGGGTTTGTTGCAGTTTTCATTTTTTGATGATAAGGAGGACAGAGGGGGGTTTCCTGTTATTGTCACGTTGTGTAGAGCTCAGGGTCGCGTACTAAATGATTCACAGAAAACGGAATCTTTTACATTGGCGTCAGCAATTCAGCCAGGCGCCCTTGTGGGGGAATTCTTTTTGTGTGTTTTTATTGAAGTCTGCACTGAGCGCGCCCAAAAGCTCTGACAGGGGGCCCCCGAGGGCGCTTGTCTTCACCTCCAAATCACAAGATGGAGAGACGAAGCTCCCTCTGTGCTCTCAATTATACCCCTCAAAACCCCATCTCGCACAAAGACTTGCAAACCTGCCCTCCCCACCCAAAAAATAAAACAGAGTCAGAGAAGAAAAGCTTTCAGTAATACAGTCCCTGTGGAGGGCTCCACGATCGCTTTGCGCTGCTGGAACAGCTGACAGGCTCGATGCGGCGGGTCCATTCCCTGCGGTCTGTCAGAGTTGGTGCTACAGCATGACGGTTAGTACTTCTCCAGGGATGTGACTCCTTTGCCTGCCCCTATGTGCCCCTCACATGACAGGTCCCAGCTCTGACCCATGGAAGCACCGTGGCTTTGCCCCAATTACTGCTGCGGGTAGGTGTAACTCTGGGTTACGTGCCCCCTCATGTCTCTTCACCTCTCCCATTCTCCCTGGTGAATGGGAGACCCATCTGAGGCTCCTGGCACTGGCAAAAGGGGCAGAAGGAGGTGTGGGTGTTGCAAGAGGGTTGGTGTAATTTGATCAGAGGGCACAGCTGCATAAACAGGGGTATCAAGGAATTTCTGTCTGCTTGATGGAATTGACTTTGCATGAATGGCTCCTCTTTTCCCCCCAAAATGGGCCATTTTCCACATGTCTCAATGAATATGACAACAGCTACAGCAATATGAGCGTAATACTGGAACTGCAACACCAACTAGGGGTAGCTTGAGTCTTTTCTCGAGCTGTGAAATTCTCCCTCTCTGGCTGTCTTTGCTAAAGACCTCATCCAAGTCCTGCTGCCTGACCTGTCAAAAGCAGCCCCATCCTCTCTAAAATGCCCAAACAAAATAAACCAACAACCGCTGGCAGGGTCAGAGGGCAGCTGCTCTGGGCCCTCTGATTGGTGGAAAGGGCAGTGAGTAAAAGGGAATCTTTTCAAAGTGAAATCTCCAGCTGATGGCTTAGAGCTCCACACCCCACAGTTTGTTTCTCTTGCTGCTGTCAGGAGTTTTGCCCGAGCCATTTGGACGGATTAAAAAAAATGCGGGAAGAAAAAACTCAACTGGGCAGATTGTGTGTACTGTAGGGTCTGAGTGATGGAGAGTGATAAACCTTTGACCTTGACAGCCCCCTGTGGTGACCCCTGACCTCTGGCTTTGTGCCACAGACTCAGTGAGACAGGTGCAGGCAGAAGAGTGACCACACCCCCACTGTCCAGGCAAAAATCTCCCTCATCTGACCTACCTATCCTGATGGTCTAAACTATGTAGGAAAATAAAATCCATCACTAACCAGAAGAACAACAGCTGATATTGCTGAGTAAATTAGTATTTGCATGGGAAGCATGCAAACATTAGATTGTGACATAGCAGAATACAGTCACACTGCATTTACTAAACCAATACTGTAAAATCAATATCAATAGATTGCTATCTGAAACAGCTAAAAGGGAAATGGGAGAGACAGGAAGAAACATAGGTAGAGGTACAAAAGCTCTACACGGAAGCGGGGAGGGTTTACAAATGGATTTACTTCCATTTTTTAAAAAGCACTTTGTAAAAAAAATACAATTGTGAATATTATCAAAGTGGAGGTGTGTGGTGAGTGGAGGCACAATGACACGTTACACGGCCTCGTTTTCGGCTACGCAGCGGGCACTAGCTCCAAGGTCGCGCCAGTCCGCGCCAGCCTTTCTGCAGATCCATTTCCACTCCCTAGGCACTTCCCTCATGTTGTTGGCCCAGTGATTCAGTGTCTTGCATTAAGAGCAATTCACCTGCCTCTGGCATCCCAGCGGCACAGGTCCCCTGGGGAAACCAGGTGGAGCATAAAAAAGTTCCACATATGGTAAAGTCAAGCTGCTCGGAGGCTGCCGAGTGTCTGCTGTGGGGATAGAGGCTCCTAAAAGGCCCAGCTGGTACTTGGAAAAGGGCTTCTGCATTACTACACCTCAGTGTCTGTTTGGGCTCCCCTTTGGAAAGTGTTGGCCGGTGCACATGACCAGCCATTTTAGATTTCTCCCTCTACCCTGCCTCATCCCTTGCTCCCTCCCGCCTTCCAACTGGTTCTGTATCCAATTGAACATTTGGTCCTCCACTGCTGGTTAATCAAATTCCTCCATCTGGCCCCCCTATCCCTGTGGAACACAAAAGGTGCAGCCTGAGCCCGGGTCCAAGTGCATATTGGGAGGGAGGAGGGGGATGGAGACAGGGACTGCCTACCTAACTTACACAGCCCAGTCAACTAGAGCAGGTAGAGAGCACGAGGCCAGGCCTGATCGTTTTGGGCAAACAGGAACAGCTTGGGACTAAGTATCAGAGCCCTGCTGTTCATACAGAGCTCAGGGACGGCAGTGGGTTCATATGACAGTAGGAGGGTTTTATGAGCTAATACCTCCACATACACTGTAGAATACAGAGTAGAGTGGAGCCTAAGTACTACTGGATACAACAGAAGGGAGGCACTGCCCTGACTCTGATGTTATTTAGTCTCCGTGGCAGTAGAGGGCACTGCTATTGGAAAACACTGCCCAGGAACAAAGACAAAAGGGAGAAAAGGGGAATAAAGACATTAATAGTAAAACTGCAAATTTGATTGTTGTCTTTCTTCACTGCTTCCTTGAGTTCAAAGTAGCAGTGTGTCAGTAACTAAGCAGTGTCTAAGTCTGTACTACAGATCCAAAAAGAGCTATCTTAAGATATCACACAAAGTGATCTTTTAATCCCCCAGAGAGACTGTGCAGCCTTCACAAAAGATCTCCTTAACTACATATTTATTAGATGAGACCTTTCAAAAAGCAGTCCTCCCGCACAGTTAAACAGGTCTTTTAAGGGCAGTCACTTTCACAAAATGCTTCCCTTACAACTGTGACATATCCAGCTGATCACTTCTGCTCTGATTCAGCAGGAGAACCTGAGGCGAGGTGAAAACGTGGACATGAAATGAGTCACAGATACGGAAACACATGGCATCTCAAGTGCTAGCTCTACCCGTCCATAACATCTATTGTATGATTTCTATTCATGTCCAACCATCCCTTCCCCTGCCAGGTGGCAAAACATGTGTCAATAATTAAACTGCTTTTACATAACAGGATACAGGAACACAATGCAATTTGCTCCCCATATTTCATTGGGCCTTTATGAAAGCACATGAGAGAGTGTAATTAATCAAACCACTGGAATATGTGAACGGCAATTTCCAGTTAATGGCACTTACAGGGATTGGGTCCCTTAAGCACCACGTTCTGTCTACCAAACGAGCGGGATTCATTTTCATCTTCATAGTTCAGACAATAAAACCTGGTGTGGATGTTAAACAACACCCAATTGACATTAGGAAATCTGAAAAACAACATCAGATTGGGTCCATGTGGCCTGGTCTAATTGCAATATGCCTAGCTCAAGTTAAGGATGAATTGATACAGTCATATGTGTATGATTGGTATGCTTGGACTTCAGAAATTAAGATTCTTTTAAATGATCTTGCTTTGACCTCAAACCTGAGTGTATGTTCTGTATTCACTTAACCACAGGAGGCTAACCGCCTCCCAGCCAGGGACAGGAAGAGGATCATTCACTGCTTTTAGTGGCTTTCTGTGAGAAGATGGTCCTAGTCTAAATGGCACCCATGTCCCTAAAAGTGTTTCTCTCTCCCTCACATCTCTTTCTCTCTGCCTCTCCAAAGACTCCTCTAAGTGCAGCATCTTGTTTCAGTAATTCAGCCAGGGCAGAGACAGTGGAGAGAGGAAAGTAATCGATTTCTCTCTCATTTGGTTCCTCCTAGACTTGCTGTAAGGCCTCTTGGGGAGTTCTGGACTATTGGACAGGACAGTGTTATGGGAAAGAGTGTCATTGCGTTTAAGGTCATTGTTACACCAAGGTTTCATTTTGAGTGTATTTTTATTGGTGTGCGGAACAAAGCAGACAAACAATGCTGCTGCCATTTCCAGGATGGCAGACATCAAGATATGCCCTCCCTTTTCATAACGGCATCGCCATTCTAAATGATAGCGAGAGATATCATGCACTAGAGCAATACGATCCACTGCAGAGATACCCTCTGAAAACTGCTGCTGTGTACCAAGCTTTTAGTAAGGTCCATAGGTAAACCCTATGTCTATAAAAAGGCACCATTACTAAATAATTTAGAGGAAATGCCTTTACTGCGTGAATACTATTTCTGCTTCATGCTTCAAATCATCTTTCCAAAAGAAGGAATAAAGAAAAAATGAGAGTGGAAAGAGAAACAGCCAAATGACATGGAAGATTGGGGTTGGAATAATATTATGCTTTTGAGTTTCACTGCAATATTAGACATCCACAATTCTAAATGAATTCCACCTATTTTCATCCCATATTGAATACTGGCATTACGGTTCAGCACATCATGCAATAATATTTAGTTTGTTTGTATCACTGTAACATGGCTGCTTATAAAATAACTTATTTTTTAAGGAACAGATGTATATGTTGAACAGTATGTTTTTCCAAGTATATAATGTTGAAGTTCATATAGCAAATTCGAAAAAGTATATCTTGTATTTTAGAATAAAACCATTATGTATATTATTTAAATAATTAGCATTAGCTAAAAAACAGCAGGAAAATGACAGCCCGTCTGTCCCCATAGATAAGACTAAGCATTATTGGGCAGTGCCAGTGAGGCCTTTCTTGGCTTTTCAGCCTCCCTACCTGGCTTCATCAACAGGTTTGGGGTTGGTTTAGCCCCTGTCTACAGTTTGCATCTCCTCATTATTTGGGCCCTTTATGGTTTCTAATCATTCATTCTGTGTTTCAACTCCACGCCAGCCTGCTAAATTCTTAATAACAGTCAGTACCTCTCAGGTTGAGCTTCCATTCATTTACATCTGATTGAGATATTCTAGCACAAACCAATTAATAATACAATACAATTACCTGCAGATCTTGGCAGGTATTATTTTCAAAATAGAGACCAATCTCGCGTGTCATTAAGAGTGGGGCAGCTGCAATACAAACAAGACAAATCTATCTATTGTTTATTACCTCCTCGGGTTTTTTACCCAGAGGGCAGAATAAGAGAGGGAGGGGCAGAGGTCAGCGTAATTACCATTCACTCCTTCCTTGGAGTCAGACAGTGCTAAGACATGCGTTGGCAAATTCCATGGCAGCATCGTATATCACATTACCATAAAGCCCCAAAGAGCTAACCTTTGTTCAATTCCATTTGATTCTAAGAGAGGAAACAGTCTCACTGACAGCCTCATCCACCCTCAGTGTTTCATGAGTTTAGTTGTTTGTCTTTCAGTCTTGTGACTGCTCTTGCTAAAGATGTGCTATTCCAAAAATAAAGCGCCAGGGGACATGGGGGATCATTGAATCATCCTGGGTAGAATATCACATCATCTGGAGAGCTTCAAGGTTCAATCTCAAACTCTGCCTGAGTAAAAAGACAGTTGGTGTTGAAAATAATACACTGAGTTTAGCTCCAAGCCACCCTATAAACATGGTCTAATTCAATAATTTTATATTTCTATGGTTGCTCACATTCTGATTAACAGTTACATTGATTTATATTTTCTTCACAATAGTGTGCCCTAAAATTCACCTGAAAAGCAATCTCCATTTTGGCCTCTGTTGACGAACAACAAAGCGCTTGCATTTGCAGCATCAATACACTCTAACATGCCTGTTGACTGAAAATGAGAGCACCAGTGCTGACAGAATGTGAAATACTGTTACTGAGCAGAGGAGGCTTAGTGGCGATGTCTTCAGTCATGCTTAAAACCAATGGCTTTGGTTCTCAGTGGCAATCTTTAGGTGCCGCAGAAGGACAAATGTTGCTACATAGGATGAAAACAATTTAAAGATGAGAAGGGGCAAATTGTACGTAAGCAGAGAGAAATGCATAGACGTGAGAAATGTAGACAACATAAACCAAAGGAATAAAAACACAGGAGTGGGCAAAGAGAGTGAAAGAGAGGCAAAGTGGAACGATTGAAAAAGAAATAAAGTAAGAAAGAAAGAAAGAAAGAAAGAAAGAAAAAGAGATCTGTGAATTTCCCCTTCCTCCCCTGAGACCCCCCTTGATGCCAAGCATTCATCATCCAGCCTCTAATATCAGTTATTCTGTGGCTCCTCTGCTTACAGCAGAATTAATTTCTGCTTTAATTACTCTCATCGGCGGAATGCTGATGAAGGAGAGGGACGAGGCATTCTGGGACTCGGGCCTCATTCCACCGCTTTAATTTGAATGAATTCCACCCGGAGACGCTGGCAAACAACTGGCAGCCGAGCCCCGGGAGCCACTCTGGGACTGCGCAGAAGAGCTGCAGCCATGGCCCCCACCAACCTAGCTACCTTGTGTGTGTGTGTGTGCTTGTGTGTGTTTTACTTGCCTGTGTGTATTACATGGAGCGCATTGATTGTGTGCAAGACTGAGCGTAGAAATGAAAAGGTAGGGAGAACACACAAGACGAACATAGGAGAAAAAACAGATTGATGGGTTCAGTGATGAGTGTGTATACAGTATGTGAGCATGTTTATAGTTTTTGTATGTGGGCGTGTGTGTGTGCATGTTTGCATTCATATAAATGTATTCAGGAATATGGGGTGAGAAAGTAGAACTGCAAACGAGAGACAGTGAGAACAGATCCATATGGACACAAAACATATGAAATATGAACAACATCACTGACTGTGTAACATAAGTGTTGGTTGGAGAGCAAAAAACATTAATAGTTAATTTGATTATTCCAGATATAGCACATCATACTCTACAACAAACCCTCAGTCCGTGTATCATACAAGAACTACCAGTATAAAAAGGAAAACTATGAAATGACTGTATGAATAGGAACAGCCTGTGTGTGTAAGATGCACAAAGTCTATGTTTGCATAATGAAAACAACTGCAGAAACAGTATAATATCACAGCAACCTCATCAGAGGAGCAGAAAGAGGGGCCATAATTGACTTTTCTCCAAGCCAGCTTGGTAGTTACAGAATGTAGCATATTGGATAAGGATTGTGATTGATTATGTGGGTCTGCCATACCGATTCGTTTGATTAAATGTAACCATGGGTTTCTTTTCCAAGTCCTAATGAAGCAGCAATTTGAAACTGAGAGACTGGAGGAGGCAGAGCCAGGCTGCCTTGAGCCCCACGACATCTATCTGTGTGTGTTTGTGTGTGTGTGTGTGTGTGTGTGTGTGTGTGTGTGTGTGTGTGTGTGTGTATATGAGGCTTCATCACACAACATCCTGTCACTGTACCTCTTTTAGAATACAATAAAGGTGAAGAATTGTTTTTCAATCAATTAACACAACTAAACAACTAATTAAAAAAACTCAGATTTTATGCAAAAAAGTCTTTCTGCTTCCAGAATAGCCTGACATAATAGCAAGAATGGAAATTCAATGAATAATTATGTGGCATGTATCTCTGCAGGGAAAACACACATTTCCCCTCACAGCAGAGTAACATAACTATAATTAATATGTATGTTGACATTATATATGAGGAAGATACAATCTGGGGTGAAATCACTTGAATTCACTCAGTAGCGCATTTTTATCGTCATCCCACATAACACAATTCATCTACTCCAATTTTATGTTCTGAGCCATCCCTCCTCCAGTTCAGCAGAGGGCAGGGAGGTAGGTGGGTGTGCCCTCCACTGACCCTGAAACCTCTGGACAGGTGGGCGGTGGCCTACGTGCACTGTCCGTTTTGGCAGCAGCTCTCTTCCACTCCCCGGCAGGGAGTTCAGGCCATGATGAGCAGCTGGGTCGCAAACACTAAGCACATTAATATCTTCTTAATGATAATAATCATTATGGCATAAGCACCTTCCCCAAAGTGGGAAGGCTCACGGAATGTGCCAGAGTAGCATCGTCGTTAAGGTAAAAAAACGGAGATGAAATGACTCTTTTAATGGGCAGCAACTTACAGCCACCAGTATAATGCAGACACTAATGTAATAATGTGATAATGAGATACACCGAAGACATTAGGGAAGCCAAAAACTCAATGAAACCTGAGTGAATGAATAAATAAAATTTGTACTTGAAACTGGAGTTGACACAATTACCACTGCAGATATTCATTATACATACTGCATGCTAATATAGACTCGACTGTATTACAGATATATGTTTTAATTAGTACAAACTATCTCTCATATTTTAAGGCCTTTCTGGAGTTACTGGAGTACGTCACCACCTTGTGTCCCTGTGCCTTTGAATCCATGAAGTGCTACAGCATTTCCCATATACTCGCCTCATTTATTATAACTGTCAGTATTCACCTATCATAGGCCATTATGTGTCTCATCCGCGTTCATTATTGAAGCTAATGATCTGTTGTCCTCTCTGCTCCCCATTGAAAGAAGACTACATTAAAAGTCTCTTACTAACTTAATTAGTAATTATAAATGTTAAAGATTAATCAGAGAGTGAGTGGCTTAAGGTTTGCGTCTCTAGGCAGCGGTGGGACAAATGGAGAGACAAAGAGGCCATGTCGCTTCAGTGTTCACAGTCCACTGTCGTGCTGGAAATGGAATGAGACGTGAAAAAATGGAAGTGTGACAATTTTATCTCTAATGAATGTCAGGTGTGTTTAAGCACTGTGTTTGCACATTAAGAGACACACAAAAATACAACAAAATATTATTTCAAATTTAAAAATGTATCATGTATACAGTGAGAGCCTATGTGCTTTAAGCAGTCTTAAAGATACAATTCTTCCAGCCAAATATAGATTGTTGTTTCCTTTCTATAATCTACTACAGGCACTACTATAGCTGATAGAATGCTGTTACAGGAAGCAGCATTTAATATGGTAACCTATGATGCATGCAGTACTCACATTATCTCTTTCTAACAAGATGGAAATAGATCCCCTTAATTAAATCCTGGGTGTACACTAATTCCTTACTAAATCTGTACCTCTCAGACAATTCCACATTAGCAGCACCATGCACTCCAGTAAACATATAAGCACTGATATTAACATTAAACCTTAATAACTAATAATGCTTTCATCCAGGGAGTTCCTGTGTGATTTCCATTAACGTGGGGGGGAATCGCCCAGGACCATCTCCCTGTTTTCCGGAGCATGTTGACGTTCAAGCCGGGGGGTCGGTACTCTTGGTGCAGGAGGGAAAACAAGGAGGAACTTCAGCTGTGCTGAGTTGTGGGACGGAAGAGATGCAAATTGCATTTCTGCCTGAACTTCAACCATATGTGTAAGAGAAAATGTCAGTCAAAAAAATCAGTCAGAGGAGATGCACAAGGCTCTAAGTGAACCAATGAAAGAGTAAATAACAATGGACTAGTAAAGAAGAGCAAAGATTTTACAGTAAACAACGATGGGTATCCATTTCGTAGCTCTGCCCTCTCTTTTAGAGGAGAAATGCCGGTGCTTTGACTGTTGAGCAGGGAGTCCTATCACACAAGACACACAGAGTGGGGTGATGGTGGGGGGCTGGCCGGTGGCCCGCAGCACCTGAAACCTATTAGAGAGCTTTGGAACATTCCACAGGGTTCTTCCACTTTGGCCAGAGGGCATCGTAAAGGTCCTCCTCACATAGTGCGACTCAGACGCCGACAAACAACTAGCAAGGTGAAACACTAAAACTAGAGTCTGGTATGGAAGAGCGTGACATCTGAGCATATATATAGAGTAATGGCGGCGTTTTTATTTTGTTGCTTTCACCAGATCCCTAACTTGCCTGTGGTCCCAGCTGAAATGAGAAATGTGGTCTAAAGGTAATGATAATATTTTCTGCATTTAGATTCACAAGGTGTTTGTCTCCAGAAGGGAACACTATGATTAAAACATTTACCGTCGGCAAGCCAAGCAAAACTATTATCAACTTTTTATCAAATGGTTTGCCATCTGGACTTAAAACAGTAGGGGCCCAATAGTGCGCTGACACTAAAAACAAACATGCATAAACACACACAACCTGCTGCCAAATTTCTTGGAGATAGCCTTATCTTCTCCGCTATGTGTGTGTGTGTGTGTGTGTGTATATATGTGTTTTAGTAGTACCAAGGCCCATCTATTTGGCTGGATCTGTGTCCATGCCTCAGTGTTATGCTCACTGGGTTTAGCTCTATGGGTGTCTGTGGCCTCTCCTCTGGCCGCCCGTGTCCATTTGCTCTGCGGGTATGGCAGGCCTGAGCTGACAGATGGCCGCCCCTCTCCATTCCGCTCCAGAGTAACACAGTAACTGGTTTTTCCTCCGCCGTTGACCTTGCCACAGCCAGCCAGCAATCCAGGCTGGCACTCGGCCTGTCGAACAGGAGGGTAATGAAGTCCAGCGCTGCTCACATGATTATTAAGGCTTTGACGCTGGGGGGCCTTTCAGAACCCTATCCCCCTCCCCTCTCCTCCCCTGTCTGCCATTCACATAGCCAAGTTTGATGAGGATAGTAATTCGTTACATGGTACTTTGTAAAACCACCAATGGGCACCATAAAGAAAGCTAAAACTTTTTGGTGTACTCTTTTGGAGTCTGTTTGTATTCTAAAACAAACCTCTCTACACCTATGAAGCGTAACAATTTTGAGAACAACATTGAGACTCTCTCCTATTCAGTAGCATATGATAGCTACTGGCGTCCCAGCATGCATGTCATTCCAAAAACAAACTAAGTAAGAGCCACTACACAAAGTTAGATCAAATCTTCACACTGCTATTGGTGCTGACAACTTCTAAAAGCAATGCAGTTCAGCAGTAGCGCACCACTTCACTCTCCCTGTAATTCTCCCTTACCACAAGCATCTCTAGGCACGCTTGGAACCCTGGTCCCATCAGGGCCAAGCTGGGAATTGAGAGGTGTAGGTTGCAGCTCTGACCTTTACTATGGCAGGACTGTCTGTTTGCACTTCTCCCATAAGCCCCCCCTCCAGTCAGACTGCTAAGCAACCCCATCAGACCAGGGGTGCGCATGCACCTACGGCCTTGGTGACTTCTCAGAGACCAGGGGGAAGTGGAGTAATGCAGAGGTTAATTCTGATCATCCAGTATTTATGGGCTTCACTTTAGAACAAGGGTTGGCATTAACACTCTAAAGGAGACATCCCTCCTGTATATCAATAAAACATAGCCAGAAGCACAGGAAGAGCCTACCTTTATTCAGGTCGCCCAAGTCCCTGACTAGACTTGCTAGGAGGTTTCAAAACATACACCAGTGATTCCTTCATTAGATGATATCTTTAAATTCAAAGACAAAATGTATGATTTATACAAATCTGTAACATTGTATCTAGCTTGTGACATTTTTTGAGGTAATCATTCTAAAGCATAAAATGATCAGCTCAACAAATGAGCAGAGCTCAACCAATCACTAAGAGGAATTTGCCCCGACATCACCATGGTGACATCAACCTACCAATTGCAATGCAGTAAGGGGCAGCAAGTGTTCGCTCAGAGTTTGTACAAACAGGCTGTATGAACTGAGAGCATCAGATATTTTCTCACATGTTGGCCTAGTCTGTGGAGTGTGGGGAAATGTCAGGAAAATCAATAGATAAGGACCACATCAGCCTGAGCTTGTCTGGCCTAGCAACAGAGCATCCCCATGGTGATGTCAATTACCCCTGCTTTACAACAAAAACACCAGGAAGAGCAAAACAGTCTCTGCAATGCTGTAAAACTTTTAATGCAGTCTCCTGGTTACATTGAGAACTTTGTACGAAACTTCTTTTTTTGTTTTCCATCCAGAGAGGTGTAGGTAACACAGTGAATGTGAGAATCTTATTGATAGCTCTTTTTTGCAGCTCACTCTGTTTTCTATTCTCCTCATGGAGGCCACATTAGTCAGGGAGAGGTATAATGTAACGAGCAGTAAGGTGCGCATAATTGCATATTAGCAGCAACACACTTGGCTGCACGGGAGGTGACTGCGCTAACGAACAGAGAGGCATTATTAATCACCAATTAATAAAAGCAGGCAGATATCACACTCAGTATATGGCACGCATGGATTCCTTTGTTTCCACTGGCTGGTCCAAGCCTGTTCTCTTATTTATTTCATAAGATTGATCCTGTTCCTGTGTTGTCTATTGAGTTCTGACTCTTATCCAGCCCCCTAGGAGTCAAACAAGGAGTGTTTGGCCATGTTTGTTAGCAGATTACATGTGTGTGTGTGTGCTCTATGAATGAGTCCCAGAAACTAAGGGAACATCAACAGACATACCCAATCAAAGAGTATTATAGGAAAAGAAACAAAGAAGGAAAATACCAAATTCTGTTTATGCACCAGTAGAAAAAATCACTTAATAGTGAATAGAGTAGTAAATGTGTTGCCACCAGGACAGACACAGTGATGGAGACCATGTAATCAACATACACTGGCCAAGTTGCTCTAGGGGCCCAAGACAATAGGATATGTGTCAAGGATAATTTGCGGCCTTTAGCAAAAAACAAAACAAGCCTTCCAGCTTCAAATACTGTTACAGTGTGCCTCCTGTCTGTTCCCCCACTGACAGCCAACACAGTATGTTTTGCCAGGTTGGAGCACGATTAATATGAAAATGTGAGAGCTACTGAGGCAGAGGAAAATGGAGTGATGGTGGACTGAGAGAGGGGGGAAAGGAGAAAGAGAGAACAGAGAGGAGGAGGAGAAACTAGAGGAGAGCTAAAGGCCTCTCACTCGCTCTCCTCTCCAGCTCTGTAACGGCCCACAGTGCCTGCTTCACACAGAGCGGCCAGCTGTACAGCAAATGTGCCTTTCCCTTTCCGCCCCCGAACCTTTCCACCCCTCCAGTGCCCCCCTCTGCCTGGGCCGACCAGGCCACCGGCTCCTCTCTGTGAGAGAAGGCTCCTCCCTGACTTGGCTTCAAGCTCACTGCTGTCACCAACCCAAAAAACCCGTAGAGGTGACCCCAAAAACACTTTTCTGGGATATGTTTGGTTTGTTTGTTTACAATTGTCCTTCTGAGCACTGCCACCTTGGCAATAGCTGCTTGGAATGGACAGGAGTGAGATGAGAATTGGATTGAAAGCAGATATAACAGGAAAGCTAAAACCCTTTTCACCTTTTAAAACCCTTTAAGACAGAGCCCACGCTTCAAAACATGTCAGGGCTCTGAAAATCCACACAGGGACATTTGAAACAGTGCGATAAATGGGCCAAACGTGCCCCCCATGAGGCTCCAAATGTCATAGTTTACAGTGGGGTCAAAGTGAAGCAATGGGGTGGCATGATGGCATGCTGATAAAACCAAACAGGCTTTTGTGTCAATGAAAGACCTTCAAAAGTCCTCTTAAAAAAAACACTTTGTGAAAGCACTGTGATTTAAAATATTTTATTTCCAATGCAATTACTACAGATCAAGATGGCAAATTGAACTGCATGACAGATTTGTTTTCTAATCTCAAAGAAAAATATAAATAAAAGGTTTGATAGTGACTGCAGCAGCTGAAAGCTGTATAAATCTGTGTGTCTCTAGAGAAAAATCGGACACCCTCAATTCTGTAAGTGAGCCATGCCAAAAAAACTCTAAACTAAAGAGTGGCCAGCTGTCTTCTGGCCTGCTATTAAATTGCTCCTTGGATGGTGGCGATATCATTTTTTTCTCCATAGGAGTATCACACCAGGTCCCCAAACAGAGCGACCAGCTGTACAGCAAATGTGTACTGATCCATCTGGGCCCTAGCAGGCTGCGGCCTCCATCTTAAAACACGTGGGGCCGTTCACAGGCTTGGCTTAGGCTGGTCTGCAACACACCCCTCTGCACCCATGGCCACCTCCTTCCCTTTCATTTACCTCTATTGTCATAGTAAATGTTGAGTAGCTGGGCTTTATGTCTGAAACAGGACCTTCATCGTTTGAGTGTAATATCCGTGCATCAAAATGTGCTGGCAGACGTACAGAAGAGGCAGCCCAAGCACCTCGGACCGATCGGAGGAGGTGAGGGTGGAGGCTGAGTGCACTTGGTTTAGAGAGACTATTGCATTACAAAGGCAGCTAATATGGACTTGTCTGGGTGAGACAGGCTCAGGTTTTGTTGTTCCATACACTTAGCACTATGGTTATGTCACGGCACATCACTATATATAGAGTTATCAGTGTGAACTGACACCATGGAGCGGGGCATGGATGAAAACAACACCCCTATGAATCCAGCGTCTGCTCCATTACCTACGCTAATAACGCTGACAGCTGAGCGGAGATGACCCCAGCCCCCTGTTTCCCCTCTCCTGTGCAGATGGCCATTAAAAGGAGAAAGTGTCCCCTTTTCAGTAGAGAAGGTATTTAGAGCTTTTCCAAATGAGTATTTTTTTTTCTGTTTTTGGCCCAAATTGGCTTTGCAGTTATTACAGGCTGGATTGGATTTAACCCCATTCTACATTAAAAGAGACCAATTCTTCAGAAGATATATATATATATATATATATATATATATATATAGTCAAATATGTTTTCTTTATTCGATTTGGTTTCATATTTGTTTGTTTGTTTTACAAATGCAGTCACTTTTTGACAACTTCATATTCCTACCAAAATTACAATGAGTTTTGTTTTCTCCATATTTTAGAAATCATCAAACGAATGCATCTAACAGAAACCCTTTTGAGAAGTCTGATGAAACCTGTGATCATGTTGAATACAAAGCAATGGCATATCAGAGAAGTAAGACATCAGACAATAACCCAATCACCTATCCTCCTGTTATCTTAAGCTGTCTGAATTCCACTATTATGGGGAAACTGTGTGCTTGTGCGGCTGACAGACATAAAATAACCAGTAGGGGGGTTTGTTTTCTACCCTCCCAGTGTGCTTCGTGCCTGCCTTTGCGAGAGAAAGGACTAATGCTAGCATGGTACTGTATTAGGCACCCCCAGTAGAATAGTGGGTGAGCAGATCGCAAAGATGAATACAAAATACACACCTACACACTCTCAGCTCGTCTCTCTCCTTTGCAAATACACCGAAGCATCAAAATCACAAATCACATGCTTCTGATTGTTTATGCACAAACAGTGGGTCCCTGATAGAATTGCCTACCGGTCCTGATAGAATTGCCCACCGTGTTTAAATTCACCTGCGCCTAGAAGCGTGTCCCAAACAGAGAGGCGGTTTGGTTCCAGATCAATGAGTCTCTCTCCCACTGAAGACAACAGATAATGCAGTGTAATGAAAGAGCCGCCAAACGAGCTGAATAAATGAATGAATAAAGGAACGTGAGACTGGAATTCAGACGCCTACTTACGGCAGGCAAGACAACCTGTTTTCCAATTGTCTGTTCTCTACAAATTATTCTGCCTGCATACAAATGACAACCAAAAGTAAAGACATTTTGAAAATGTGGAGGTTCGTCTTACACCAGCACTCTTTCTTTAGGAATCTTGTGAAAGAAAATGAGGAATTTGGAATAAATTTGTGATACATAAGGTAATAAAAATCAAATATCCATTTTTTCAGTTTATTTGACGTCATTAATGCAGCGAGCATGAAAGTATTGTATTCAGATCTCAGTCATCAGAACAGACTGCTTAAGTGAGGAGGCACAATAAACAAACAAACAAAATAATGTACGGTAGCAATGTGGAGATTTTTCAAAAACTAT
Organism: Sander lucioperca; assembly: GCF_008315115.2. NCBI lineage: Eukaryota > Metazoa > Chordata > Actinopteri > Perciformes > Percidae > Sander > Sander lucioperca. The sequence goes on along the minus strand of NC_050181.1, from coordinate 11,398,893 downwards.
GGAATAATATTTGAAATTTTTGTTTGAATAAAATCTGTTTTGGTATTTTAATATTTCAATAATCTGTATATTTCCACTACTTCAAACTACCTCCATACAGAGTGGTTTGAAGTGGAGAGATTCTGCTCCACAAGCATGCACACATACTATATTATACCATTCACATGCATGGGGAAATGAATACGATGGGTTTATAAATGCACAACACTGGGGATGCAGTTGATGGTCAAAATATTAAAATAATTCCACCTATTTGGTGATGTGATCCAGATACTTGTGAGCCTGAATGAGACAGGGTCAAATATTTTATTACATATATCACATCAGTCCTTTGTATGTGATTCACCTTTTTAAAAAGTATAAAAAGACTATGCCTGAAATTTATTTAAAATTATCAAATACTAGTTGTGAAATTTGGTGAAATTCCTGTAACGATTTGTAAATTGTTTCGATGATGATCACATAAAATCATTCCCTCTAATATTTAAATCGCACACCTAAAAGCCACATTGATTAAATGTATGCTACAATGTAGAAAAAAAACATATTTACATAGATATTACACAACAAGCACTGTTTTTATGACTTTGTTCCAGGAGTGCAACAGAGACCACAATGAATGAAACAAAAAGAGTTATCTCCTACCCAGCATGTGGTTGGCCACATGGACTTGGATGTCCCATTCACTGTAGAACACCATCTGACATTTGATGCACTGGTATGTCTTCTTCTGGAAAATAAGACCAAGAGGAAAGGGATTATTATAATAAACTTTAGATAAAAAATGTATATTACGCACTAGAAATCACTTTGTTTTACCAATTTAACATAGCAATACAAAGAAAAAATTGTGAACCTCAGCATATTTTCATGAACTATTCAACCCCATTCAATACAACACTAACAATACCTCTTCAGTTTGTGAGGGACTGGCTCTGGGCATGGGGGACATCTGGGGGGTCTTGAGCTGCCCGCTGTTGCTGTCCCCAGCCTGTTCCCGATGCACTGTCTGGATATGGTTTTGCAACTCTGCTTCAGACTCAAACTTCACATTACAGCTGGAGCATCGTGTCTTGGCAGCGGTTGATGAGGATGTGGAAGAGGATGAAGATGAAGAAGAGACAGCTTTGCCTTTCCCGTCTCCAGGGCTAAGACTCTCCCCCTGGATCCATGCGGCTGTAGTTGTTGCTGGAGTGGTGGCGCCACCATGATGCTGCTGTTGCCTTCCTCCGTTTACTGTTGGACTGGAGCTCTTGGAGCCAGCTACTGTCACGCAGGATGCACAGAGTCCATAAGGCAGTCCGTTGATGTCCAGCTTTACCAGGTCTTGTTTAGACCGAAAATCTTTCAGGCATGAGGCGCACTTGAAAGGTTTTTGGATATGTTGTTGCTGCTGATTATGAGAAATTATATTGCTACGGCCCATGGGTTGGTGGTTGCCGGACATAGTCCCTGTCTTTTGCATGTGGAAGGTACCATGAATCTTGAGCTCCAATGTAGAGGTGACTGTCTGCATGCACACAACACAGCGGAAACCTGTCAGGGAGTTCCTCAGGTCAGGGTGCATCTGGCAATGCTCCAGGAAGTCCTCCTCACTATGCAGTGGCATCTTACAAATGCGACAGCTGCCTGTGTCCAGACTTTTGCTATGGGTGACCTTGTGCTCAGTCAGGGTGAGCAAGGAAGGGAAGCGCTCCCCACAGATGGGGCACATATAGTGTTTGACAGGTCCAAGGTGGGTCTGCATATGTTCCCTCAGCCCAGCATCAGAGAAGAAGGTGCGCGAGCAAACATTGCACTTGTGGTTGCCCTTGATCATTTCAGCTTTCCTTTTCATCATGGCACTCTCACCAGGGCGTATATTGTGGTCCCTCAACTGGTGGTTAGTGAGGAGTGAGTCCATGGTGTAAGATGCCCCACAGATGTCACAGCCATACATGGGGTCTGCAGTGTCCACCTCTTCCTCACTTCCATCATGGCTGTTCTGAGACTCCACCACAGGTCCAACTGCTGCCCCTGTACCATGACTGTTAGTTAGGAGACCATGTAGTTCAGCATCTTCTTTAGGTTGGCCTTCCCCACCACTTACAGTAGAGCCATTGGCACCACAGTTCTGTGCCTTTCCCTCAAACACACAGTGTTTCTCCCTCAAATGCTTCTCCAAAAGGACAATGGCATGGAAGGCCTTACTGCAGAAGCGACAGTTATACTTCTTGCTATGGGTAGTGATGTGGCACTGCAGCTCCACCTCTGTGCCAAAGGACTCCCCACAAAAAATGCAGCGGTGGGCACGGCCCTGGTTTTCCAGATGGCTGTGTTTGACATGTAGTTGTAGGTCAGTCTCATGCCTGAAGTCCCAGTTGCAGGAGGTGCAGCGGTACACCTTTTTCTCATTGCTGTGCTTTACAGCCAGGTGGAGCTGGGTAGACACCTTTGAGTCAAACACCTCCTGACACAGAGTGCAACGAAAGAAAACAAAGGTATGCATGTCAAGTAGGTGCTTCTGCAGGTCATCCACTGAAGTGAATTGCTTGTCACAGCTCTCACAGATGTAATAAGTGGAGGTAATAGTAAAGTGAATTGTCACATGCTTCAGCAGGGACTCTTGGTTGGGGAACTCTTTGTTGCACTGTGGGCAGGTGAGTTGAGGTTGCAGGCCATCCAGATGAGTTTTTAGGTGAGTCTGGAAAAGGTCTAGACTGGTATACTTGGCTCCACACTGGTTACATATGAACTCACTGGTAGTGCGTGAGGCTGAGCCACCTTGTTTCAGCATGGTGTGCTCCACAGATATTGGAGAAGAGGGGCTGAGAGTGCGCATGGATTTCTTTCCATTGTTGATGTAGTTCAGTGCCAGTGGAATGTTCTTGTGATTCTCCTTGATGTGCTTGTTGAGCTTCAGAACACTGTTGAATATGGGGGAATTGGTGCAGTACGAACAGGAGTACACCTCTACTATAGACTCCTTGGGTGTTACAGCCAGAGGAGAGTCAAAGCGCAGGCTTCCCCCATCACAGTGAGTCTGACGAACATGCTCCTCCAAGGTAGCCTCTGTCAAGAACCCCATGAAGCATTGGGGGCAGAAGAAGGCATTGCTCTCCTTTGCCACAGGACTGGGAAAGCCGTGGGAGCAGCGAATGTGTTCCTGGAGTGCGTTGAGGTCACTCAATACCTCAGGGCAGAAGTTACACTGAAGGAGGGCATCAGGCAAGCTGACCAACAGGGCAGCATGGTCTTCTGCATTGTGGACCTGCTTAAGATGTTCATTTAGATTTAATAAAGATGGCAGAACCTCCAAACAAAACTGGCAAGTATGAGCCTGCTCTGGCTTGTCCAGATGCATGGTTCGCAGGTGAATTTGAAGCACAGCCAAACTGGAGAATACTTGCTTGTTGCAGTAGATGCAACTGTATGAGACCTTAGGCTGTTTGGAGGCACGTCCTCCCATGTCTGATGTGTTCTGAGCAGCCCTCTTTCTCCTCCCCCTTGTCTTGGGCACAGGTGGTGCTGTCTCCACCATTGTGGAGCTGTCGACAGAGATGTTGGAGTCAGGAGTGGTGCTAGAGACAGAGGTGTAGCCCACAGTCAGCAAAGAAGGGCTGTTGCTATGGTTACTAGATTCGGGGAGCTGGTGGATGTCCATGTGAGCATAGAGGTCCTCAACAGACAGAAAGTGCTCAGAGCAGATAGCACAAGTGTGGCCCTTCCTGTCTCGGCTGTGGGCCTGGTCAATGTGGGTCAGCAGGGTACCCTCGTCACTGAAGGGCTCATGGCAGTAAATGCACTGCAGGGTGGCACCCAGGCCTCCATCCTCTGATGGAGAGCACTCAGGGTGGCACTCGGCGATGTGCCTCTGGAGCTCCTCTGGGACATCAAAGCCCTCTTCACAACGACTGCATTTGCGAGTTTCTTTCAGCTTCCATTCATCAGATCTAGAAAGGCTTGAGCTGCTGCCGTCTTTGCCCCTTTCGTGTACTTGCATGTGGCCGTGGAGAGAGCTGGAGGAAAGGAAGCCTCGGCGGCACACAGGGCACTTGTGGGGTTTGTTAGAGGCGTGAGTTTTCATGTGGATTTTGAGGTGATCACTGCGGGAAAAGGCAGAGTCACACTCTCCGCAGTGGTACTTCTTATCACCGGTGTGTAGCTTCACGTGTCGATCTCGACTGCGCTTGTGCTTAAACAAGCGACTGCAAAAGGTACAGCTGAAAGGTAGTTTATCACCGTGGCTCTGTTCGTGACGCTTGAGGAAGCTTAAGCGGCTAAAGGACTTGTCACAGAACTGGCATGGGTATGGCAGGCCAGGGCCCCCTTCATCCTCCCCAAAATCATAGTCCTCGCAGTGTCCTGGAGAAGTCTGATCCTTACTGGAGGGAGATGATGCTGGCCAAGAACATGATGGGTCATCCTCAAGATCACCACCGTCTGAAGAAAAAAAAAGAAAGAGGGACAAAACAAAGAAAAGAGGGAATCAGTGGTAAGTCAATAGGAATAAGATGGGGAGAGAATGACAGAGTGAGCAAGAGAGGTGTTTTGTAAGACTTTCACTCTTTCAAATAGAAAAGGTGGGCCACCGTGGTGTTATTTGTCGTAGTAATGATAAGGTTGTGGTGAATACATTTAGAATTCTTTGCAACTTAGACAATTTTTTCTTCAGTGGAAATAATACCTCTCCTTAGGTGTTATCTAGAAAGTTACACTTAAATATGCAATTTAAAGTATAATTAGAGAAGAGAATAAGTGGAAATACTTTTACCACAATTAACCTTGTATGAGGCCATGTAATGGCTTAGCCCACTGTGACTCAAAACACAATCTCTTTGACATTTAAAGCTAACACAAGACAATGAGTGTACTTTAGGACGTAAGCCCGGCATGAGGTGAATTAGAACATTTCTATTATGAAATGAACAATTACTAGAACATATTTGAAAAATAAGAGCCCTTGAAATGACCTTAAGACAAGAAAAAAACTGGGAAAAGCAGTTTTCAAGGGTGAAAGAGAAGATTAAATGTGCAATTTAGACCACAGCTATGCATAGCCATTAGGAAGCATCCACTGCAAAACAGATGATTTTCATGAAACATGGGCTTTTCAGAACATCAGTCAATAGATATCAGATTATAGAATATGCATTATTATCATATTTGTCTGTGTGGTCTGCGCTAAGCCGTGAGGCAACTGATACAGGATGGATGAATGTGCTGTGTGCTGATGCAGAGGGGGGCACGAAGGGGACAGGGAAACGGATAGAGGAAGACAACCGAGTGGCTAACCATCTCACTCAAGGACAAGCAGGTGCAGAGAATGACCGGTGAACACCAGTCCACTGACAATGCAACACCCATTTGTTTTACAATCACTTTATGTGTCCCTTTTCAAATCGCTTCTTTGCCGACATTCCATTCCCCTGGTTCACTGCACAGTGATATGAATGGAAAACACAGAACACCACTTTCCACAAGTTCAAAAGGTTACAGACCACTTCTTCCCGCTGCCGAATTCTAAGTGCTGTGAACTTCCTTACCTAAATAAAACAAAGTAATCCCAACCCCTTCAGAAAAAAAGGTGTCAAAAGGCCAAAACTTGGAATGGGAAAAACAAGAGGAAACTGCAAAGATTTATGAGAGGGACGAAGGAAAAGCACAAGCTCTTTCCAGGATCCAACCTGTACTCTCCTTCAGCTGACAAATCTAAATCTCTCTATCTCTCTCTCTCTCCCCCATTCTGTTGTTTTTGCTGGGAGATCTGCCCTTTGTCAGGATATCATGCCCTCTCTGAGCACTTACCCCCATCAGGGCCTATCTTCAGGAAACAGATGGGGTCGGAGGCCATTCCCTTGCCCCTCCAAACTGCTGAAAGCGGCACATTGAGAGCCCACCTCCACACCGTGGCCCTCCCGGAAACCTCCCACCCCTGGCAAGGCGCCCACTCTGCACACACATCTAACTCAAGAAGCAAACCTTGCCTGATTTACTCGCTTTATCTCTCATACATGTCTCAATGTTTTCTCTCTCTCTCTCTGGTTTGAGGGAGGATGGGTGACTCAGTGCTATGCCCTCCTCCACAGAGGGGGCGGATCTGCCCTCACTCACACTGCCTCCCAGGGTATAGGAGAAGAAGACAGTGCAAGAAGAATGACCCAGCCAATGCCTTACAGTCAAACATATTGGCTTGGAGACAATAATATAAAACAAACAAATAAATGGGCATGTATACAAGGCTAAATTAAATTCTACTGTCTTAAATGAGGATGTCTTTGCCTTAAGACATTACTAAGCTGTCAGGACAACATCATTCAATTTTTTTGGTTTGTTTACTCAATGTATATTATTTATTTAGTGCCTTAGCTCCAATAACACACATACATAAAGCCGTATCTGTGGGGTACATGTGGGCGTCGCAAACATTGGGCAAATAGCTATGTTAATATTAGGTTTGTGAAATATTACAGAACTGCTGTATATTAAAATAATACCATTACAATTACAGAGTAATAATGTAATTAATTTGCCTCTGAATTGCACCTATTGTACTATTCAAGGTATCATCAATTTGACTAAAATATGTTGTATGTGTGCTGGACCAAAAACTCAGCAGTCACTTAGTCCTTTGTCTTACTGTATTGGCCACAAAATGCCTGATTAAAAAAAGAAAAAAATGAAATCTGTTTTAGAGCATTCAGAGCTAAAACTAAATTTTAGGTACAGTTGACCCTCATAGTCAGACTTACTACAGTTTTCCTGTCACACGCACACACTCGGTAATATACACACAAGAGAGCATGAGTGCACACCCTGCACACTCACTCACAGTAACAAACATATAGATGTGCAGACACACGTACACATAGCATACACAGATACAAGCGCAATGGCCGAAACAAGTGTGTGAACAACTGTAGATGAAAGAGCAACCTTCCTCAGGAGACCTCAAGAGGAAACAGAAAGAGAGACTTGTTTTTTTCCTTCTTCACCCAGACAAGAAATGCCCAGGCCTCAGCAGCAGCCTGAGTAAATAAAAGAGTGGGCCTTACTTCCCTGTCTCTCGGGCCGGGGGCCTGTGCACGCCAGCACTCTCTGTGCTGCTGCCAAAGGGGATGCTGGGGCCTGAAAAACTACACCCTGCAGCTGAAGGGCTGTCTTTGTTGGTCTGCCAAGGCCTTCCTGAGCATCCTCCAGCCAACAGCCTGTCACGTCCTGGGAGGAAGACCTCCATCTTAAGGCCTGTCCCTCTCTGGGAGTTCTGTCCCTACCCCCTCCTTCTTTCTCTTTTAAATGTCTCCTATATGGAACAAAACAACCTCATTTGGAGAGCTCCTATAGGGGATGGCATAAAATGTGCCATAGCCATATTTACTAGTAAGATATAAATTCAGCCTTAAGCTGCAGTGCATGAAAACTTTTTTAAGAAATAAAGAAAAGAAGCATAGCTTAGTCAAGTTCAATATATCCATATATGTAAGGTTAATAAAGACATTTGAAAGAGCTTTATACAAATTATTGAGTTTTTTTCTTCATTTTCTGCAAGTAACCACTAAAAATTCCCCCTTCACACGCAGGTCTCAGTTTCCTCTAAGCCAGCCTGAACTGCTCTTTGTGCACCACTTCCTCTATGTTCATTTATAGCACCCTTTCCCAGAGTAAATACTCCTGTTCAAACAAGCTCCTTAATGCTGGGAACAGGTAAGTTTGCCATTTCTGTATACAGCGGCACAGCTTTTAAAACCCCTGTAGAATGTTTTGATTTATGCAATTAATGGAGCTTATTTGAGGTTTAGCAAGATATATGAATATATTTTTAAGAGAGTAAGTCATTAATTTTCCTGATGACACTGTTTCCCTTTGGACTATTATACATATGGTGGAAAATGTTGTCTCTAAATTTTAAATGCTAAATAATACGCATAATTTGAAAAAAAGTATTACAATTTAATTCTTGTAGACATTTACCACTCTGTCATAGTGTGAGCTGTGCGCACGATCAGAAAGAAGGCAACATATAATTTCCGGTGCTTATTCTTCACACTTTTGTTGCAAAAATGCCTATTATGTATACATTCCAGACTAAAAGAGGTATAATTAATTATCATGTTAAATGTACTGGGGCTAAAGCTAAAGGATGTTTGGTGTTACATTTGGTGGAAGTAAGAAAGTCCTTAAAACATAAATGGCTTTTTGCCAAAATACCACAAAAATCTGAAGCAAAAGTATTGTTACCCTCATACTCAGACCCACCTGTCTGGCCATTTTTAAATGTTGTGAAATCTTTTTACAACCACCAGTGCAAAATAAAAGACTTTTCACTGTAAAATACCACTAAAAAATAATTACAAAAAATATTTTCATTGTAGTTGATTTAGTGTAAAACTATAGATTCTAAAGATATTCTGTGAAGTTTCTATTTCAGTTGGGTGAAAATAGCAATGATTGCCCTGGGTCTTTTGTGTGTTGTGAAGCACTTTGTAGCCCATAAAGTGCAATAATTACATAAATAAATAAAGTTATATTTACATAACTACTTACCCACTTCCATTTTTTAATCAGATAATTTGACATTTGTTAGCAGGTTTTGCCCAAAGCTCACTCCTAAACATAGTGCTTACTAAACATGCATTTGTGAGTCTATTGTTTTTAACCCCTCCTGAAACCTTTCAGGGACCATGGTTTTGGAAATAACTCACTGCTGGCACCTGGACTTTTGTGTCTGAGGTCCTGGAAGCAGTTCAAGATGGCTTATCACTGCCTAACAGCAACGGAGTACACCTCTTCTATTTAAGAAGCCAAACTCTTATCCAGGTCCAGGACCTTATCTTATCAGAAAAGTGTTTTTGCTATCACTCATCTGCCACTTCTATAGAAAGCTAGACTTTGTTCAAAAGCCATTCTAGTGAAGCAAAGCATGGCCATGTTTACAGCAGCCAAACCTCATCTTCTTGTGTGTTGTACTAGAGATCTGTACGTAGTGGTTGTCATAAGAGATGTGTTTGTGTGAGTGTATTTGTGGCACATTGGGGATTGGGGATTCAATGAATAAACAAAAAGCTGACAACTTGTCTGATGTAACACTATGACCCTACTTCATATTCAGAGATGGGATCTTTTTACAGTTACTGGGAAAAGTAGTGAGCCTCTCCCATGAGACAATGCATGTGTCATCTCAACACTTTTCCTGTTCTGATGCCCAAATAGCAATGTGTGTCTGAACAACACACTATCATGTACGGCCCTGTTTGTGACACAACCACTTAAGATCTAATAGAGGAGGTGGTGAGATAATTTTTTACATTAGCTAAGCCTCCAATCTCCCTGACTGAGACAGAGAGGGGTGGTCGATTTTTTGGGACTAATTCCAGTCAGATGAACGAATCACTCAGTTGATTTAGGACCGAGAGCTTAGAGGACACAGAGCTGTTGGAGGAGGCACAGGGCTGGGCTTTACTCACAGTAGTCCTGCTACATCCCTGTTTTAAGACATCAAATCCAGTCAAAATGAAACACTGATAATTCCCAGTAGCTGTCAACTAAAGTGCCAGGTGGCTAGACATGACTTTTTGCACCATGCAGCTGATTAACACACACAAATACGCACAGGTAGAGGAGGTGCTATTTACCATGAGACACCCAACCTCAGATATAAGTATTGTATATGTGTGTGTATGTGTGTATGTGTGTTTGTGTGTGTGTGTGTGTGTGTGTGTGTGTGTGTGTTTGCGTTGTGTGTATACTCAGCCTGTCTCCCTCTTATCCCCTTTTTTTTTCTTAGCAAACACAATATGTTTTTTACACATCACTGAGAAATGTCAAGTCCCTCCCCCCCTTGCTACAGATCAATCAAATCCACTATGCTACAGGATGAGAAGGAGGAGTTGTGTGAGACGACTGAGAGGAGCAGCCAACAAGGCTGCTATCTTTTACCAAACAAGGTAGAAAAACAGTAGATGAAATAAGGATTCACTTCCCGGGGTTTCATCAGTGCCTTAGCAGCGAGTTGCTCTGGCCTAACATCATGTACACAACACATTTCCACACACACTTGGAGGAGAAATGCGCACACCCCCAAAACTGCAGTCAATGGGGATTTTTTTCACACAGGGCCTGACACAAAGAGCTGGAACATCAAGCGCTGTCCTGACTCTGTGGTCTGGGTGTCCATTATTCTGGCCCTCATGGCTCTGTCTCTCAACCATAGGGAAGCGGCAAACTGTCAACTACTTTGTCCACATTACCCACGTCCCCCAGCTCAGACAGGAGCACTTGGTCACTGTCCCAGAAATCACAGTGCCCCAGTGGCATCCCAGGAAAGTTAGACAAATGGAAGGCCAGAGGAGGAAAGTAGGGCGGCCAGTCATCCTTTACTAGGCTTTTTCTTTCCATGATAGTGAGACACAATGAAAAGTGGAATTCCATTACTTATCGCAGAGATGTGTCCCTGCTACACTGATGTCGTTCCATCAACATGGACAAACTGAAATCAGTACTAATGATGACAATCAATAATAATGTTTCTTGAAATAATGCCAGGCCTCTAAAATGACGGAGGATGTTTGTGCTTTGGGCAGGATCTGCCTCATTTTTTTTCTGTGAAAATCTGCATCATGTAACAATCCATAACCGCAGTGTTTGAACTCTGAAAGCATGCCAGAGATGACTTACTGCCGCGTAACACATTTCCTATCCTCTATAACAACTGCATACTATTACATTGAGGTCACTGAGGTCAGCAACACACTAGCAAACACAACATATGAATGCCAGATAACAAAATAATAGGGATTTAAAGTTGCTGTTAATAATATATTTTACTCAGTTGTTTTAGAAATATTATCAACATTTCATTTGGACAAATGCTTAACATAAAAACACAAGTTTTTCTTTTGTCATTAAGTTTGGCCCTGCTTGCTGTTTGTTGTGTATTTGTTTGTAAGAAAAACAAGTGTTAAATCAGGGCAGGGCAAAGTCACAGAGAAAGGGTTAACAAGAACTGTCAAGAGGGCTTAATTTTGATGCTTGCTTTCAAAAATTAAACCTTTTTTTCAAAAGAGAAAAAGAAAGACAAGTAAAGGGAGACATTTAATTACACCATTATTCAGGAAAGGTGGATTTGGGGTGGAGGGCTTGGGGAGGACTAATGCAGATGTCTGGATTTGAAGTGTTTGAAATATTAAAAGTGAATCACACTGGGCCCAAAATACACTTCACAGCATGCATGTCATTACCTCTGTGACGCTGCATATAGCGTTTTTACGTTAGAAATACATGTGTTTTAATTGCATATCGCTGTGGCAAGACTAAATTAGTAACGTGGAATACTTGAAATGGTCAGTATGTTATACAGTATTCACTCATAGGTTTATAACAGGCAGGCGTATTAAGCTTTGGCGATGAGCGATTCAACCTAACTGTGCTGCGATGAAAGATGGCAAGAGGTTGTGTTTAGGATGTAGGTGGAGCAGTTTGTGACGAGGGGGTTATGGTGTCATCTCCTGTAGAACTGAGTTGCAGGTGGTGTGGAGAGGAAGGACAGTTGACCACTTCAGGTAGGCTACAGCACAAACAGGAAGGAGGCTGTTCCCCAGGTCTTGGCTGGACCAGCAGCCACAGTGAGCCTCCCAGGGGGAGAAAGGAGGATGACAATCTGTCCCCCAGCATGCCCCTTCACCGCCTGCCTCACTGCACTGGCTCTAAGGGAGTGCTGGGCCAGGCGGGACTGGGCTGGGCTGGGCTTCAATCAGCAGGGGAGCCTGTGTGCGTGTGTGTGTGTGTGTGTGTGTGTGTGTGTGTGTGCGTGCGTGCGTGCGTGCGTGCGTGCGTGCGTGCGTGTGTGTGTGTGTGTACGGCTCCCTCAACACTGCAGCAGATCAGGCGCAGGACCCAGTGGACAGTCAGCTAGCCAGTCAGTCAGTCAGCCAGCCACTGTGAGGAATGCTGCAGCACTGTGCTTTACTATGCAATGACTCTATTAATATTTCTTCACTGCGCAAGAGTTTACTTGGATGCTCTTTTATTTTCCCCGGCTCTTAGTTACTCACGGAAATTTGATTTATGTGATCAGCTTGGAGAAGAAAAAAATGTTGTGCGCACAGAAATATGCTGAGTTACTGTATGGTTGCTTCATTAAAATAGGGTTTGCTCTGCAAGTTTCAAGAGGTGCTATCCATTACTTAAAAACACGCACAGCACACACATGAATTCGGAAAATAGGGTCTAATTCTTTTTAATCAAACTACCTCATAGTGACCCATAAAACTTGGGCTAGACTTCAACTTACAATTATTTCACTTTTTAAGGATAACTTCAGACACTTGGATCTATGTTTCAGTACACTGGGAATATTTTTGAAAATATATATATTGTTAGTCTGCCAAATGCCCATAAAAAAAACCTTATATCAACACCTCTTTTTTTCTTTTCTACAGAGGACGGCAAAAATCACTTGCATATGGATAAACAACCCGAGATTCATGTGTTAGCTTTAGCATTAGCATTTATCGGAAAAGCTTGACCATGCCTCTTCACCCTTGACCTTTGGTCCCCCTGATTAATACACTGTGGCTCTATTTGATATCTCCTTAATGCCATCCCAGCTTGTCAGTGGTAAAACAACTGGAGACAGCCCAGGAGGGAGAAGAAAACATGCATCTTGGAGAGGAGAGCGGGAGGGGAAGAAAAACAAGCATCAACTCAAGCAAGACGATGTATTTTCATGCATCCCTGTCTTAAATGTCAAGATTTCTTAACCCTCAGTGACTGCAGCGCTGACACCTCTCCAAGGTTCAACAGAAACCGCATTCATTAATAATTAGCTTAGCTGCGAGAACAGGGAGTGAGACTGAGAATGAAAGAGCGAGCAAGACGGCTCAAATTTAAACTTCTCTTCTTTCCCGAGAGAATCGAATTTCACTACAAGTTTTTTTCATTCTTCTTCATTTCTTGTTTTCCTGGTGTGTTGGCCAGATTCCCGCAGGCGGCCTATGAACGAGCGATGCAGACGTCAGGCCTCGCTACTCCCTCCTCTCCTTAATTATGGCTCTAATACCCTCCAGATGAATAAACATCTTCATCCCCTCTCTGTTAAAGCCAGAAGGCTCCTCCACTCTCGAATCCAAGAAAGGGGGGAAGAAAGAGAGAAAGAAATGAAGAGTTGAAGAAGCACAGGAAAAGGATGACAGATGGAAGGGTGGATCAATGTCAAAATGAACCAACAGCAAAGTAACAAAGCCACGGCAAGATTTTCTGGTTCTTCCCCTAATTCGTCTGATCTATTTCCCCCTCGACACAATTATCACAGTCCTCCTAATTATTTTTTCTTCTTTAACAGATTTCTAATGGCAGGCTGTGTTTTTTATGATCATGTTTGTAAAGTGGAGGTTTTGCGAGCTGTCGTGCAACCTTGTCGCCTCAGACTGTGTCCACAGACTGCACAGGAAGGGGGAAGGGGGCGGAGAGGGAGGAGGCAGGGGGTTGTCTCTGGAGAATGGGCCAGGCCCCAGACCAGCACTTCCCTGGCCCAGTAACTGTGCCAGAATACTCATGACATGTGTGTACAGTATGTGAGCGCAAATGGCAGACAGATTTAGAGGTTTGCTTTGTTTCCCCTTCTATTGTTTTATGCCGGTATCCAGGCAGCTCATCATCATATCTTAATACTACTAAGTGTTATGAAAACACCGACACACGCACACAAACATGCACACGCTTCACGGAATGAAGCAGTTCCTTCGCTGCCCTCACCCTCATCTTCATTTGCAGGGATGGAATATGAGGCCTGAATACAACCAGACAAATGACTACAGGGCATTTTACTTATTCATTCATCACTTCACATTGATTTATTCCTGTTTATCTATTTATCAGTTGAGAAAAACTTCCCCCTCAATTGTGTTTGCTTAAAGTTTGTATGCTGACATACTTAGTGAAAAACTTTCAGGGTCACTGTAGAAAAATTCTTAAAACAGATCATTGAGGTCCATCCTTACCCTTAGTCTTGCATTGCCAGACCTATCTCCACAGCACTGTAAAGCAAGGTCTGGCTACGCAACAGATACATTCTACTGTAGGATAGGAGGAGAAAATGCTCTGGGTTGTTTGCATTTCTTTAAACCAATCACAATCGTCTTGGGCGGTGATAAATTCCCGATGCAGCGACGGTGGCTCTGCAAAATTGTCTCGGGATGGAAGTTGTTTTGGTGGAACATTTGCCCCCCGCAAAAGAAAAGGCCACATACAATATTAAATGAAGGTAACCGTTTTCATAGTACCATACAGAATACAGTAACGTGAGCTATATAAATTAGCTGGATACATGGTTAAACGTAATTTGCTCTTACCAGTGTATCGCCGTATGTGCTTAGCCCAGAGCAATCCCCACCAATCGGTCCCAAAGCGTCCCAGTTAGAGAGTAAATGCCGTAAACATATTATTTTTTTTACAATGGTTTCCCGAAAGAACCAAGCAGCCCTGCCTTATTGCACTAATCAAATTTTCAAAATTTGACATTTTCAGCGTGTAACGTAAGCTTGCTAGCTCGGAAGTTGTTGTTGTTGTTGTTTCCCGTAGTGAAAGGATTTTGACACACAGATAGTAGCAGGGGACGGGAGACGCGCTTCGCTGGATGTCCGGCTTGTCAGGCATATCCTGGCAATTTACTTCCATTGATCCAGACCATCTTACCCTAAATACCCTCTTCTCACCCCAACACCTCAATGGATACTTCTTATTTCCCTATTTACATAGGCCCAGCACTCCTTGGCTTAGTAACCATTTACTTAGTTACACACCACCACCTGGGAGGCTATTTATGTCTCTCTCTGGAGAGGATCTCGGTATGACTGCCAACCAACACCCCCATATGAATTATCATCCATTCAATATTCAAAGTAAAATTGAGAAAAGACCTCAGATGCTCAGTATGACTTTACATTTTGAATCTTATACAATATTACATGAATAAATCAAATATTGGAGGTGAGTCATGTGTTAATAAAAAAGAGAAGTGCAGTATATTAAATCTTTTTTGTTTTTTGTGGGATACTGTGACCATTTCCTAAAAGGTATATGCAACTCTCCTGCAGTAACTTGGCGCTTTCCTTCTTATATGCGGTAATCTTACATCTATCTGAATGTGCAGCTTACTGTGATGAACCCATTTCAAGGATCATCATTCCAGAGAGTGAATGTAATAGTCCCCCAATATCCGTTATCACTGACAGCAACATCCATATCAGCTAATTACTTTTCATTGGGCTTGTAGACGAGAGGACATCAGCCTTTATCTGTATATGAAAGGAGAAGACATTACTATTATGCTATTACTGCGAAAGAGCTGGTGTTACTGTACCACTAATATAGAAACAGCATACAATGAGGTGGTTATAAAACCCACGTCACACCTCCAGTGGTTGTCTTACATGGCTACTTTAAATATCAAGACAATATTACCAATAAGGTGACCTGTAATTACATTTGGCATGCAAATAAGTTGATGAGTCAGGAAGATAGTGAGGGAAAGATGTGCTAAGATTACCATTGGAGTCCTGAAGACACACACACATAACACATTAAGCCTTACTCGCCTGGTAACAGTATCCATGCTGCTTCTTTTTACTTTAACCAGCATATATCCAGCACAAAACAGAGGAAGCCAATAGGTCAGAGCAGTGCTTTCTCCCTTCCTTAAGTTGTATTTTCCTTAGCGGTCTTGTGTTAGTGAGGTGACTGTCATCTCTGCGGCTGTTCATTGTCTGAGGGAGCAGTTGGAGTTGGGGAATATAATCCCACGCACTATGCATACAGCAGGGAGGAAATATGGGCACAGAGGTGGTGCACGACCCCCAGGGTAATTTGTAAAACATGAGCCACGGCACCCGAGCGCCAT
This sequence comes from Sander lucioperca, assembly GCF_008315115.2. Taxonomy (NCBI): domain Eukaryota; kingdom Metazoa; phylum Chordata; class Actinopteri; order Perciformes; family Percidae; genus Sander; species Sander lucioperca. The sequence continues at coordinate 11,383,019 of NC_050181.1, read as the reverse complement.
GCTGATGCTCGGGTCAGGTGACTCAGTCACAGGTGCACCATGGGAGGATCTCGGAGGCACACCTCCCACAACAGGGCATGGTGGGCAACACAATGTTTTCTAAACATGGAACTCTCTAGGAAGTTGCATCGGTCTTTATTTTTAAGAATGTGTAGAACACTGAAAATGTAGCAGGTGGTAGCTAGATTGTTCTTCACCATTTAGCTGGATGATCAGCTTGCATCTGTAACTGAAGGTGAAATGTTGTTACATCAATAGATCATCATACAGAACATAATAGCACAAACACACCGTGCATATTATACATGCCTGAGCCCACACATGTTGCTTTAATAAGAAGTCTTGATTAGGATTCGGCAGACATAACATCCCACATGCACGGTCTCTGCTTTGCTAGGCCTCAGATAACCTTTATCCTATAGGGTTTAATTAATGTCAGCCAGTCTACTCTGCCTTTCAGAAGGAAACGACTTATTTCTCTGCCCTCATGAAGCTCAAATCCCTCTGTTTCACTGGTGCTGCCTTGTTTATCCCAACTACAGGTACTGCTCCCTATTAAGGCCAGCACTTGTTACAGGGAAAAGGTTGAATTATTTACCAACAGTATAGAGGGGGAGGAAGATAGAGGGAGAAAGAAAAAAGAGAGAAAGGTATTTCATACATGGGAGGAGATTTTTATGTTGTTTTTTTTTTAGGTTATGAAGAAGGCAAGATTAATGACCCATGGACATTAGATACAGATGATGATTACTACGGAAACGGGCATCCTGGCATACAATAAGTAGAAAACAGGGCCATACAGGGATGAGTAAATTACCCCCAAAATATTATGCATTAAATGTCTTTGATGAAAAAAAAAAACGTACACCCTGTGCTTAAAAAGTAGGTAGAGTTTTACACATTTGGTCATGTGTAAATAGATGAATGTGTTTTGTTAAATAGATACCAAGGGTGCTTATGCGCACTCTTCACCCAGGGCAAACTGTCTGCATTCTATCTGCATCTCAGCCTCTCTGCAACAATACAACAAAACATACAGAAAACAAAAGGGAGCACAGAAGGGGAGAACGAAGAGACAGACCAAACAATAAACTCAACCACAAGAGACAGAGTTTGACTTTGTGTGTGTGTGTGTGTGTGTGTGTGTGTGTGTGTGTGTGTGTGTGTGTGTGTGTGTGTGTGTATCGAGGAGGGAGACAGAAAGGGAGAGGAGGACGAGGGATATGAAGACAAATGCAGAAAGGGGGAGAGAGACAGAGGGCGGCAGAGAAAACGAAAGACAGAGGGAGAAATCAAATTTGCAAGAACATAACAAAAAGCTGTATCTCCGACAAAAGAGAACACACAAGGGTATTTGTCTAGCTGTCTGCACCAGCAGGATCCTCTGAAAGTTTATTAAACTAGAACCCTTCAAGAGAAGGCAGAGAGTAGTAAACTATACTACTGGGGAGGAAAAGAGAGAGCGAGAGGGAACGGGAGCGAGGGGGGGTTGAAAAAGAAAAAAGCTTGCTTTTCAGCCTCTGTCTCAGAAATTCTTTTATTTCAGCCATGCATTAAGTAACCTCCCCACTGAGTTCTGCTCCCCTTCCTGGTGTGGATAAAGCCGTCCCTCTGGGGAGCCGCTGGTAATTTCCAGCTTCGCCAGAAACTCAGGTATTAGAAAAGACCGCTTGGGGACCTGCCACAATATACCTTCACAATTTTATACGCTCTGAAAAAGAGGGAGCCCCTCCCTCCCAGCCCACCCCCACCCTCCCAGTAAACCCCCTCGAGGGTCCCCAGTTCAAATTTCTGAAGTGCAGACAACGGGTGTATGTGTGGGGGAGGGGAGTTTGGTGGTGGGGGGCCCGTGGGACTGAGCACCAGCAATAGAAAATCCACTGCATAGAGGAGAAAAAAGCATTTCCTCTCTGGTCTGGCAGGAGTGCCTTTTTTCCCCTGGCTCCCACCAGAGGCTTTTTACAAAACATGTGTTGCTGACATGTTGACAGATTGCTCAGTGAAGTGTTAGGCGCATGCACACGGCTGGCCATTTAGGGGGACATGGCTTCCTACCCAACATCCTCTACCTGAGGCACCATGTTTTATACATCATCCCCCAAAGAAAAAAGGGAAACAATAAAAGGTAAGGGAGTTGCTTCCTTTGTAAGAAAAGCAGAATATCAGAGAGCAGAGAGAGACTGCGTATAATGCTGCCTTAGCTGAACTGCAGCGATGGGGAGGAGCAACGGAAGTGAGAATAAGGGAGGGAAATGGTTTCAGGCACGAAAGGAGATAAAGCACAGAGGTGGGAAAAAGAGCTTGGGGATGCATGGATTGCTTATGTACAGCAGGTGAGCCTGTCAAACTAATAAGAAGCCCAAAAGACCTCCTCTTGGTCTTCCTGTATTGAAGCCACCAATATATAGCAGGCAGGAGGATGGAATTTGATCAAAGGCCAGCTTCCAGATCCAACTTTTGCTCCTATCAGGGTATCGACAGCACACGTCTTAATCGCCCTGCGGCTCCAAAAGTGCTGCCGTGGCAACAGGATGGAAATGGGAATCATAATGTATTCATGGTGCCGGCGACCTGGGGGCTGCGGAGCGCGCTCTCTGGGGACCGCACTTTACCCAGAGCCAGACGTGTCTGGGCAAAATCACTCCACACAAGACAGCAGCAGAATACTGAGGAGCCATGACAGGATGGAGGGAGGGAGAGAGAAAGAAAGAGAAAGAGGAGAGCCAGCAAAGAGAGCGCTACCGATAGAAATGGAAGATGATAATAGAAAACAAAGACGGAGAAGGGTAAGGACATTAGAGGTAAACAATGGCTGCTGAGGGTGTCCGTTTACAGTAAAAAAAGGAGGAAAGGTTGCATTGCTCCAGTACTGAATTGAAACTTTAAAACAGAAAAGATCTGAGGCTTGAGGAGGAAAAAACAGGATGTGATTGGTGGGAAGGAGCTTGCTGGGATGAGTGGCGCTACCTTGAGAAGCCTGATGCTGCTTGACCAAGTGGGTGGTTGGCTGGGAAATAAATTGCAGAGGAAATTGGTCCAGATTATCAGGGCCACAAAGAGACATGGCCCTTTGGCCACGGGCAAGGATGGTAAATGGCTGGATGAGTAAATGAACAGAGGGATAGAAAGAGGGAAGATTGATGGCTGGGCAGATGGATGATTCAGTTGGATTGAAAGTCCAGTTACCCACCCCCCTCATACCCACCTATCCTATCCACTCCTGAAAAATAAATGCTTTGGTTACATTGAAGATTCAACTGCTTTTTCCCTGGCTCTCTGATCCTTCCCATCCTAATGATCTCCCCTTCCTCCATACACACACACACACACACACACACACACACACACACACACACACACACACACACACACTCACACACTCACACTCACATGCACAATCAAACAAACACAAAACTATAGCCTGACCTGCTTTTCCTCAACAGGAGGGCAGCTACAACAGGCACCATGCCAGGTAAACATCCTCAAGCCTTGTGCACTCACTGCAGAGGGTAAAGCTCAATGCTGGAAATGCACTCTAAAATACAAGAAATAGGCAATTATGTTTAGGACTGGAAAGACATTCTTAGAATATATATTCCTCCTACATAGGCCTCCTGCTGTATTTAGAAATGAAAAATAAAAGAAAGACACAACGTTTGCTGCATATTATATTAAGGTTGCTTCTGTAACAGAAAGTCAAAACACTCCCCCCTAGAGGTGATGAGTCAAATGCACTAAGTCAAAATGAGAGGATTCACCTGCGGACTGCGGTGCGTCCTACTGCACTAACTATGCTCCACACGCAGTACACCCTCAGGCATTCAACCTAGGGCCACAGACAGCTCCCCTGTCTGTCTTTCCTCCTTCCCTTTAGCTGACAGGTTCTTCGGCTGCTAAGCTCCAACACGGACCTCTGTGTTTGAGATGACTGTGCAGAACAATCAAGGGAGAGACAGAAAGAAAGAAAGAATGCGAGAGAAGGAATGATAAAGAGCGGCGAGAGAAGGAGTGCGGGCAAAGAAGAGGTAGAGAGAAACAAGGACATCAACAACTTGTTCTCACAGAGAGATGACCCCTGGCCATCCCGAGGCATCTGGTTTATCTAGCTGTCTGGGTAAGCCACGCACACACCTAATGACTCCAGCCTGGTCCATGTCCCATAGGTTTTTTTATCCCGGATTACGGATGGGGAATGACAATGGGCTGGTAAACTACTGTGCCTCATGTCTAGGAGCTCATATCAGACAAGGAGTTCTCCATGATGAAAAGACTGGGATGAGTTGAGAACAAGGTTCAAAGTTACTGAGAAGTTTTTGCATTAGTTTATGAATTGATGTAAGATGAATGTATCCTTAGGTTTGGGTCACCTATATTTTTAATGGTGCGGTATTGCTGATTTGTATGCATCATAAATAGAATGTCTCAAACTGAAGGTCAAATACACCCATAACTCTGAGTTGCGCATAATGTTTGGGGCCAATATGGAGATATAGTTTGGACTCTCACCACCCTCTCACTTTTTTCCTCATGTTGCATGGCGCTGCTGAACAGACCTCAATCTACTTCTGTGGTGGAGATTAGTAATCATCTGGGGTCTTCATATTGATGGCCAGGCTCAGCTTGTTTGCATATTTACTGGCCTCCGAGCCCAGTTGCCTGAGGTGAGAAGCAAATTACATTTCTGCTTACCCCCACGCTCACAACTCTCTCACACTCTTTCGAATTCTATCCCTCGTTTTCGCCTCCTTTTTTTCCCAACCTTGTTTCTCTTAACATGCTGATCAGTCATCTTGCGGTAAGCATCCTTGCCTGCCTTGGTTGCATCCGAATAGCAGTCTCATTTGGCTAACATCATCACAGTGTAATCTTGTTGGAGAGAGCAATCAGTTTACTTTGGAATTAG